>NW_013666577.1:266996-292238 GCF_000517525.1 Limulus polyphemus | reverse complement strand
ATTCAATTACTCATTACACTGTTTTCCCGTTCACGTTGTGAGCGTCTTATATATATATATATATACCAGGCTAACATATATCTTGTAAATGCTAGAGCATTCTTGAAGGAACAGGATATTTCTAGAAATACGTGGCGTGATACTAGTCACGTGACCTCGCTGACGCAACAATATATATAAGAGTCGTAAGTGCAAAAGCTTTTAAGTAGTTTTAATATTTTTTATTTGTCACATGATGCATTTCATTACTCAAAAAGTAAAAGTTGTTTGGCAAAATCTCAAATAATGAGATAACACAGTAGTCAAAGACTCATGACAACAAATACAATGTACAATTTTAGGAAAGATACCTATTATTCTCTTTATAATTACCCTTGTACTCCTATCTTATAACATGTTATGTAGAATTTATCAGGTTGAATATTATTATATCGGTAGTTCAAAATTAGTTCTGACATTACAAAGCACTGTATGGATCATAAAGGGTCGAAAAGACGTGTATTGGACACAGGCTGGTGCATTTCGTTGCAATTCCATCAGGCAAATCAGGAGGCATCTCGTTATGATGCAGTGGAAATATGTTATTCAGGCGCCTTCAGAGATAGCAAGGCACATTGATAACACTTCTATGTCGTGTCAGCGACAAACGACATTATGGGATGTGATGATATAGGGTAGAATCGCATATTGTGTCATCTTGATGGTAGTGAATGCACACACTATCAAGCTGAGTCATGCTACTGAGGCCTTGGCCTGAGGACACCACATTTTTCAATATCTATACATCACTGGACTTTAAGGAGAGAAAAACTATAGAGAACATATTGGGTAGGTTTCAGCAGAGAAGCTGGCAGTTGGAACCTATGGGCACTACTAAGTACTGAGATAGAAGAACTAAACCTGGGAGTTTTCAAGGAAACAACAAAGAAGGACCTGGATCGTTTCAAACAAACTATTGCTTGGAATTAATAGACTCAAGGGCACGTTATGCAATGCCTGGTGTTAAGTTTAGATGGTCCAGACCTCAATGCACTATAACATTTGGATGAGACAATATGTGATTACTTGTACTCAAATGTTAATGAGTTATACCACAGAGTCAACCCTGTGGAAAGACAAACAATTTACAGGGCCGAAATGAAAAGTTGAAGATGAGGACCCTAAGAGAATTGGTCACTTATGTGTAAGATTTAAAGAGATCATTTAGAAAGGTATTTCCTACTGTCTTCTGACACTTTTATTGAGAGATTAATGAGTGAACCAATGTGATATCACATGGAACTGAGGGGCATCTCATTTCTAATACAGATGGTTCCAATGGTAACACAATATGAAGTGTTCACATTAAGCTACATACTAGCAAAAAGGGAAGCCAACAGCAGTGAAAAATGCAGCTGTGGACCTGCTCTAAAAACATCCTCCAGAGCATGTAGAGGACCCATTGTACCACTGGTGTATCACCTCTCACTCCTCCAGACCTGCTGCAGCAGATGCCTCATTAAAACATGGTAAAGAAACTATGGTTCACAACAGGTCAGCAGGGTTTCCATAACTGCATCACCACAGTGACAAGATATATATTCCTAAAAGTACAATAGGTGTAAGGGAAGGCGTGCTAGCTTCAATTGTGACACACCTGATCACTTCTTGTAGTGTGTACATATCTTGTTGTGAGACAGGACCATCAGGTTCACACACCTAGACAAACGCCACAATAGATACAGGAAGGTCAACAATGACTTGACTGTGGCAGTACTTACTGGTTTAAGGTATCAGAGCCCATGTTATATCCAGTCACCTATTTGAGAGTGTAGCAGTCAGCTTGAACCTAAATTCATGGTGGCTGATACAGATTATCATTCACTTGGTGTCACATGTTATGTTCTAATAATGATACATTGACACAAGTTTAAGTTTTAGTAGATATCGGAGAAACCAGAATCTTACTTGACTTTGCTGTATATCAGATTCTCTGTGTTAAACCATCTCTTTGGCCAGTTAATAAGAAACTTCATTCTGGAAAATATTGACAAGCTAGATGTGAGTAGAGAAGTACATCTCTGACTTGTGTTGGCAACACCATGCACCAAGGGATGGAAGTTATCCAGGACCTGAGTTCAGACATTGGTATCTTGTCAACCAGTTTGACTTGTGCAACAGCTGAACTTCAGTTCTGTAAAAAACATTCAGAAGTAGTTTTTTTTTCTGGCTGCATTCACATAAAGATTTTAAGTGATGATGTATACACCACATTCTAGGCAATGCCCAGAGGAAAAACAGGCAATGTTAGTTAAACTTAGATAGAGAGCAGTATGTTTCTTTCTCAAGAGGATTGCCCTGGATATTGCTGGTCCTTTGGTTAAGACTTGAAAAGTTATGAGTTTGTTATGTACTGTTTATTATCAGTTGAGCTGAATCTTATCCATTTGTTGACACATTAGCTCAGTCTGTCACAGATTTATCAGCTAAACCATAGATTTTACATTTTGGCATGCTTGGAGAGATCTACAAGGATGAAAGAGATAATTTCAACATTCATTTGTTTGTGGTGATGTCAAATATTTGGAGTGTTGAGAACACACTTTAATGTAGCATCCTCAATGTGATGATTTGTTTGAAATGATTGTTTGTTTGTTTGTTTTTGAATTTCGCGCAAACCTACACGAGGGCTATCTGCGCTAGCCATCCCTAATTTAGCAGTGTAAGACTAGAGGGAAGACAGCTAGTCATCACCACCCACCGTCAACTCTTGGGCTACTCTTTCACCAACGAATAGTGGGATTGACCGTCACATTATAACGCCCACACGGCTGAAAGGGCGAGTATGTTTGGTGGGACGGGGATTGGTTGAAAGGACAGTGATTCAGTTTATTGGGACGAGAACCTATCATATGTCATAATGGCATATTGTGCAATTGAGAAACAGTCGCTTAGTTGTTCTTCAAACCTCCTGATGTTTGGATGAGAAGTACAACTCCCAATAGATCTAATGTACATCCAGTTCCCCAGTGCATAAGTACTACAGTGTTTACAAAAATATGTGAAATGGCTGCATTCTGAAATAACTGAAATGCGCAAATATACTTGACAATAAATGGGTAAGTACCCATATGTCAAAAGAAATGCTATGGCAAAATAGTTAAAGAAAGGTTTAAGCCTGGTGATTGAGTAAGGTTATGGAACATGCTTGTAGTGCATAAACAACTCGGATTTGGCTGGAGTGGTCCATATCTTGTCTGTTGACAGCTCAACGAAGTGGATTATAAATTATAACTATTGCACAGTATCCATACATGCTTCAAACACATCCACAAGTTTAAACTCCGTGTCACTGATGACCTCTGGAAAACTACTTATTCTAAGACAATTAGTGGATAAGAAAGTTGACTCTGATGATGAAAATAATGTTTTGTATGATCTCATCTTAGCTGATGAGGAGGAAGACATTGGCAGTAAATATCACTTTTACTATCAGGAGTTAGATGACGGAACATTAGCAAAGGAACTGTTTGTCTATTCTAAAGAATTTCTTGTTTCAAAACCAACTAGCTGCAGTACAGATTGAGAACCACGTCTCAATAGTGGATAATAATGATACAAAACGCCTTTCAGCACTACATATAAGTATCGCAGTCTGCGTGCATCTGCGCTATATTCCTCAATCTCCATTGGTCGTGTTTTCCCTTGCTTCATGGCAGGGAGTGCCCATGCCAATTCTGGGTCCTTCATTTGTTCTTACCAAAACTTTTAAAGTGCTAATTGTGGTATATACTCACTAGTAGAATATACTACTATATGGCTTAACATTGCTATGGCAGAAATTTATTTAATTCCCACTTGATTCCCAGGGTCAAGACATTCAATTAACAGGCATGGTCTCACTATGCAATTAGACAAGCTACTGGTATTTTCACGATGCACCCACTCTAGCCTAAGGTCCTTCACTTGCTCTTACCAGAGCTCCTGAAGACTTAATCATAGTATCCAGACATTTGTAAGATTTATAAACTGTATGGCAGAAATGGTTTTAGCTCCAACTCAGTATCCATGTCAGGACATTTAATGATCATACATGTTCTCGGCATGTGATGGAACATTCTTCCAGCATTTTCTATGTTGCAGGCCTGGACGATGCAGTATCAAATAATCATAATCCTACAACATTGTTATCCACCATACAGTAATATTTTCTAGTTACTAAGTCACTTCATTGATGTATGGTCTACCTAAGAGGTGAACCTTTTACCATATACATCAGTAGTGTTTGACAAAGAACATAATGGCAAGCAGTTTTTCTTTGTTGTGCAGTATCTGCATATAGGAACCATATACCACTCCATCCTGCTACTGCGATAACACTGCCCCTATTCCAATATCAGTGGCATTAGTATCCAATTAAGACACGGCACAGTCATGTCATCAATATGTCAGCATTGGAACTTTCACTAAAGCATGTTTTTGGAACAGGAATTCTTGGTCACACTCCTCAATCCATATAAAATATGCATTGGCTTTAGTGATAGTAGATAAGAGCGCAGCGATATTGAAGAAGTTATCCCTAACATGTCAGTAAAATGTTGCAAAACCAAGAAACTTTGGTTTTCTCATTTGGTCTCAGGTTGGGGCCGGGTCTATACCAATGTGGTCTTTTCAGGGTCAGTAGAGGCTCCATCTCTTCTCGTAATACGATTAAAAATGTCACTAGTATATATACGATGTTATGTATAATGATTTATCCCGAGCGAGTCTCCAATTTATTTAGTAACATGTTATAGATTCGAATAGCCTGAAACTGAGTTAAATGATAATTTAAACTCAAGAATTAGATAAATATCGATATGTGTCCAATTTATGACTCTTGCCAACAAGATTAATACAAACAGTTTTTTGAATAGAAATATATTTTAATATACAAACAATAAGGGTTGTTACAGATAATGATCTATGTACAAAAGTTTTACAAACTTAAAAAAAATATTAAGTCCTCTACCTGGTCTGGAACTTTCTTGATATCTTATTAAGGGTTCACGATGAATGAATTAATTTTGAGTTGATGTAGATAAAATTCTCTTAACAGGGAACTAGCTAGCTCTGTGTTTTTCGTCCTTCGCCTGTTAAGTACGCCGAAATATTCACCGCTGAAGTTATATAATATTTTCGTAAATGTCCCGTGTGAATCCGGTTTGTAATATTCGAAATCTATAAACGTTCATGGTCAAATATTTGAAGTTCCCTATTAATAAGCGTTATAACAATTATAGTTATAGATTCCAAGGTTTATAGTACACCAACTATAGCAAACCAATAATATATAAGGGGTGTTTCAAAATAAATCACACTTTTTCCTCCAGAGCATAACAAAGTAAAATAAGATTTTAATTCAATCAAAAAAGTAAGTCCAAGTATCAATATCACGCACAAGTTTTAATCGATTTGCAAATACAAAAACAGACATGTTTGTTGCATTGCTGAAATGACTGTCTCTGTGAGCACATCAGTGAGAACATGAATCAAGGTTTCATGTTTGTGTCTCTCGCATTCAGGCAAAGTTTCCATCATTTCTTCTGTGCGTTGTTGAATGAAATCTCCGACATTTTCAGCAGGAATTAAATCTGGAGAGTTCCCAATCCATATTCCACCACTTTTTTACATACCACTCTTTCAAATTCAACAAGTCTGAAACTTTTGAGGCATTAATAAAATTTTTCAAATCTGGCATTGCGATGTGTCGATTCGAAGACTTGAATTTTCGGAGCATGTCTGCGACTAGTTTCTGAGCCATCCCAAAGGCAGCACATGCGACACAAACCTGAGCTCCAATGAGCACCATGATTCAAAAGTTTTCACAATAAATGAAATTTGAAGAGTCAAACACCCAAAAGTACGTTGAAATGATATTTTCTCATGAGTGATTATATTCGCGGTCCAACTAAGTTCATCATTACTTCGGGGAAAAAAGTGTGATTTATTATGCAACACCCCTTACACATACACTTAAACTCATTATGAATTTTAATTTTTTTATTCTTATTTCAGCTATGGAAATATAATATCAACAAAGGCAATTTTAGATAAAGCAACAAATAAATGTAAAGGTAAGCACTATAGACTTATACCCGAAAAATTATTTAAATTGATTCTTCATTAAGTTAAACCCACAAACACATTTTTTTGTATCAAGTTCTATGCCACTAAAATTAATAAAGTTACATCACTATTAATGAGGAACAGGGCAGGAATAGTTTGTTGTTTTTTCCCACACACTTACTATTACAAACTTTTGGTATTCCCCCTCCTCCTCCACAGTCATTCATTACTATATGTGGCTTATGACACATCTGCTATTTTACTTGAAATTAATAAACACTAGTTAGATCATTAAAATATATTTTTTTATGACTTGAAAACTTTAAGAATGTATTTCTTGAGCTCAAACATTCCACCAGAGGACACCCACTTATAGTACATGATTTTAAGTTTGATTTTATATTCTGGGGTAAAACTTGCTCCCCCCCAATCAAAATCAAGCCCCTATGCCTATGTTCCTAGCTGGTTATTTCTATGTATTTCATATTTTTAAGATATTTAAAAAAATATATTTTACATAATGTAAGTTATCAGATAATGGGATTCTAGCCAATGGTTTTGGGATTCCAAATACATTGTGTGAGTGTGTTACAACTATTCCTCTCCTATTGAAAATAACATAAACATTACTGATTTTGGTTAAAATGAAAAAACCCAAGAAATGGTTAAAACTTGTTTAATTGTCTAATGAATAAAAAAATATAAATAAATAAATGTAAGAATTGAAAAATGTTGACAAAAGAAAACATATGTTTTCAACTCACCTGTTGTTAGAACTTTGATTAATTTTGAAAAATGTTTAGGTTATGGTTTTGTTGACTTTGAATCTCCTGTGGCAGCAGAAAATGCAGTTAAAGCACTCCAAGCTAAGGGTATACAAGCTCAGATGGCTAAGGTAAGGAGAACTACTGAATTTTATAAAAAAAAGTATTCTGTAACAGACAGTTTAATACAAGGTTTGTATTGTAATATACAGTAATGTAAATTTATGTGGGGACAGAATAGCATTATATTTGTTAATGTTTCTGCCGGTATATATAATACATACAGAATCATCCCAAAATATGGTACAGAAAAATTCCTCCAACTTTTATACAACTAATTTATAAACAAGTATATGCTTAATAATTTAATACTTTACTATTGGGTATGTGTTGAATACATGCTTCAACTGATGCAAAATCATCTCACTGGGATATATATTGCTATTAAATATATTATCAGTGATAGACTAATGTACTTTATACTCACAAGATAAACAACAGTCGTGTCAGAAATGTAATATGCTAAAACAAGACAGAAGTCCAATGATTTTGATATTAAATTGTTTTAGATATTTAGGTTTTCAAATGTAAAGAAGTTAAAGTTGAATTCCTAGAAATCAAGGATTTTCTTGATTTTTTTTTCTTGCCTTAAGAACAGATGAAATATTTTATTTATGAAAACTTAAAAGTATTATTTATTAGACACTTTTTATGATCAGAACAATGGTGATACCCTTGGAAAAAAGGCAAATTTTTGTGGTTGTTGGATATTGGGCTATTAAGTCAGATCCTTTCTTAAGTCAGATCCAATTATTTAGATATAGCTTACTCTTGCACGAACATTCTGTAGTCTTTACAATGGCCTAGACATATATATAAGAGAGGGGAGTCCCTTTGAGTGTTTAACTGAGAGATTGAACTCAGTTACACATAGTGGGCCCTGGCTGACAGGTGAGTGAGATATGGCTTTGCATAATTAGTCTGTAGTTTCTTTAGCAGCTTGAAATAATCTGAATATCTCTTCTCTCCCTTCATTTTTTGATTGGATTACCAGTGTATGCTTTTAGTTTCTAATGGTAACAGGATGTAAAATACTTACCATGATATCTTTTAATCTCTGGGTATGTGTTTGGTGAATTTCAAAATCTAGTTGAGTGATCTGAGATACATGATGAGTTTCATTTTAAGGGTTGATTACATCTTTGATGTTATGATGTTCACTTGAATTATTTGTCTTCATCCTAATCCTATTAAATATAGAAATTAAAACTTTAAATTAAAAATAAATACAAATTAAAATGCATCAAGAACATCTACCTCTATCACACATATTTTCCTGCTGAAATAAGTCTTCAACAAATTTGAAAATGCCCCCCCCCCCCACACACACATACACTTTTTAAACCATGGTGAATTGCTGTTAGTCCAAGTAAGATATGTCTCCATAAGTGATATGATTATAAAAATAATATTTAAGTAACAAATATAATGCATACATAGCACAAATTGGTAGTTTTTATTACAAATATGGACTACAATAACATTATTTATATGGGAGAAGCTGTAGTTACTGTATACTGGGATGTATAAAACATAATGATAATGTTTTGTAACAAAAACAATTGGCTGTGTAGAAATATTGTCTTTATAAATAACATAGTAGTTATGTAAACTAAATTATAAAGTGTATTGGGACACAATACACTGAGCTAATAATGAGCCTTTTGACACTAAATTATGTGTATGAATCTTATGTTACGTTCTTGCATATAAAGGTCAGCAGCTATCACAGGTAGCCAGTTGAACTCAAGATGCTATTCGGAAAGGTTCTTCAAAGACATCGAAAAAAAAAGAAAGAAATAGTTATTGGATGCATCATTTGTAATATGAATATCAGAGCCATCTCAGCTCAATTACTAATACCAAATACAAAAATCCACTGTGGGAAATGTACTGAAGAAGTGAAAGGCCTCTAGATGTGCTAGTGTTGGGATATGGGCCCAGTCACACAAAAATAGAACTGATGATATTTTATGTACAACTAATAATGATAAAGTTAATATATGTTTTATATAATTACCTTATTGGTCTTCCTCGTATAGTGAAAGTGCATTACAATAACATTTTTTATGTACTTGTCATTTCCATTTGTTATTCTTTTTATAATGATTATATTTACTATATAATGTTGATGTTCATCTAAATTAAGTTTTGTCAATTGATTACATTTACTGTAATGATTTTGTTGATTTGCAAATGAGCAGAAATCTTAGTTTTTCATTTTTCTTTTTTAGTTTTGTGCATAATTATGATTGTAACAAGAATGAAAGTGAAAGTAAAATATTAATAAACTAATTTTTCTCTCTCCAGGAAAGAGAGTTTCAGATTAGGTTTATATGTTTTATGAGACTGTTTTTCAAATTAATTTTTGAAACCTTAAATCTTATCAAGCAACAAGAGCAAGACCCAACTAACTTGTACATAGCCAACTTACCCATTAATATGATAGAAGATGATCTGGAAAAACTACTCGCACCTTATGGATCAGTAATCTCCACCAGGATCCTTCGAGATAGTAACATGCACTCAAGAGGGGTTGGTTTTGCTAGGTATGTTATGTTGAGCATTTCTTATTCTTTGTGCTTATATATCAAAATAAATACATTAGGTTTTGAAAGAAGAAAAAAAAACAACTTAAATGCCTCAATGGTTACCTTGAATGATTTTAAATGTTTAGTTCTAAATCTTTGAATGCTTTTAATATTAGCAAAATGTTGTTCTTTATTTTATATTTTAGGTATTTTAAGTTATACTCAGTGTTTTTTTATAACTTGGAGAAAACACCAAGAAAGAAACCATTATTTAAAATTTGCTCATGGTTGTTCAGTTTTGAATACTTTAAGTTTTTCTGAATAAAAAAAAGTATTTCTAAATAACCATGATCAAAATTAATTTTGAGCTTTAAAGTTTTTTTTTTGCTTTAAACATGTAATGTCCAAAGTTAAAAAATTTGTACTGATTTATGTAATAAATTTAGTAACATGATATTTAGCCTTTGTTTTATCTTTAGGATAATGAGCATTTGTGCTTTATCAACAAGAACAATTTTGATCTTGTGCAAAGATATGCACCTAGAGAAAATAGTTGATATATTTTTTAAAAAGTTTGCTAAGTAATAAAAGAAATAACCTTTAACGAATGGACTATCTTACAGTAAAAAAAATATTTTGGGGAATGTAGTTACTGAAAAAAGTGCTATTGGCCACAACAATAAAACATTGTTGGACAGTAGTAAAATTATAGTGTTATAGTAATGAATAAGTTGTACTTGCATGAATTAATCACTTTCTGCCTTATCATAAATAAGGTGAAGTTGATAATAAATATTTGGACTTTAGTGAGCAACTTATAGTGAGCCTTTGCAACTACTCAGTATTAACTATTAAATCCAGCTCTCTAAACAGCTTTTGGTTTTAATAAAAAGTGTATGCCACAAATTGTTTGGTTTTAACATAACATTTAAGGGACAACAAGATACCTTTTGGTCTCTCAAGGCTTCCCATATACTTAAAAAAGAATTAAAATCCAAGAAAAAACAGTTTCAGAGATCTTTACCCTTCCTCGTATGAAAACCTTTTCATCCAATGTATCATCCTACTAGTCCTACTATGAATCCTACCCAACAATTCATTTTGTACTTAAGGTGAGGAGCTGAAGACTGAACACCATACTCTAAATGAGGCCTAACAGTGACCTATAAAATGAAATGATAACCTCTTTCGACATATATTCAATATTCCTGTAAACACAACCCAAACTTCCATTTCTTCTTCCTCTAGTAACAGCACACTGTTTGGATGGTTTAAGAAATAAATCAACTAAAAACCAATATTCTTCTTTCCATAATACTGTTACTCATTACTCCCATCAAAATTATGCATATTTGATTTAAATTATAATTTGCATGCATTTCCTTGTATTAAAACCATTTACCAGTTATTTTCTAAATTCAAAAAATAATCTAAATCCGTTTGTAAAGCAGCAGCAGTATCCTCCACACAGCCAGCAACATCCGAGACTTTGAAGCAACAGCCATTTTAATTAATTTATTGACCATTCCTTTATCTATTTCATTGATGTAAATCGAAAGAAGCAAAGGTCCCAACAGTGAACCATGAGGTACCTAACTTGTAACATTAGTCCAGTCTGACTGAACTCTGTATAATTCATGATGTTAGGAAAACACATAGGTTCAAGAAATCAATTTAACACAAAGATACTAAATTCTATAACCTGAGCACTTTCAAAAGGTGGACTTTTCTTCTTGAGGTCTACCTTTCAAAAGAACTCATGTTATAGGGTTTCATATCTTTGTATGACCTCTTGTGTATAATAACCCTTTGCTTTCTTCCACCCAGTCATTTTATAATCCAACAAATCAGCTTATCTGTCACACCTGTAGAGAACTTTTTTAACAAGATTTTTATGTAGCTCTTGTCAAATTCTTTCTGAAAATCCAAGTATACCAAATTCACATCTTTATCTTCATAATGTAAGCAGTAACTTCTTCAAATAATGTCAAAAAATTGGTAAGATAAGACTGACTCCTAGTAAAACCATGTTGACTATCCAACTACAATTTTTACTTTGTTAAATTGACTTTGCAAAGCATCTTTTATTATACTTCCAAAATTTTTTCCCACCTTTAATACATCTTTAAGAACCTGGGCAGTTTTTATCACTTCCTTTAAAATAATACTACCTAGCTTTGTCAGGATTTATAAGGGGCCGGGATTCTTTACAGTAGGTGTCTGTGAGTTGTTGGAGGTAAATGTCAACAATAAACGGACAGAACACAGTCCATTTGTTTTACAATAATATATTAAAAACAATTCAAACCTACATACAAAAAAAAATTGTTGCATTATTATTTATCACAGTTGAATCTAGAGCTTTAAATAATCTTTTTTTGTCAAAAGTTCATACAGGCAGGTTTAGTTACTTTAAAACTCAATTGACAAGATGAGTTATTTATTCTTTCCTCTTTTATCACAATACAATAGTGATAAATTCACTATGTTACCCTGTGGGTTGCCACAGTTATATACAGAACTTTAATTTTCCTTTATGTCAAAAGCCCACACAGGCTGGTTCAGTTACTTTAGAACCCAATTGACAAGACTAATTATTCTTCTCTGTCTCTGTTTTCATAATAAAAACTGTGAAACTTCCACTTTATAAATCAACCATTATGACTAAACTGACAATCACGCAGTCTAACTTCACTTCTTTACTTTTACCAATTTTCTTCTTAAATAACTTTCTCTCTGTATCTGCATGTCAGAAAAATCTAGAAATATCTAGTCCTCTATTAGCAATGATATTACACATAACAAGAAAAACTTAGAAGCTTCGAATAAGATGATGTCAACAATATTACAAAGTCTAGTACAACAATTAAACTACATACACAACATACGGCTTGTATAGAGTTACATAACAAAACTTGTCATAATTATTGCTTTTAAAATAATTAACTTTTAATACTTGTTATGAAAACTAAATAATCACTAAATTAACTGAATATTAACTCTTAAACTGAACAGTCTTATATAACCAAAAACTTCCAGCCCTTTGGCACCTGATCACTATTCAAAAACTTGCATAAAATAGTAGAAAGTGGTCCATGTATCCAATCCCCAACTTCCTTAAAAACCCTTGTGGAAGTATTCTCTTGTCCAGGAATCATATCATTCTTTAAACTTCATATTTTTCTCTTAAGCTCACAACTAATGTGATCCTCTTGTTCATCAGTCATGTTTCCCTCTAGCAACATATCAAATTCTGGTAATGAAGATGTACATAAGAATAAATTTTTGGTTTCTACACATCATTTTCATGTAATACAAAATTGCTGGCCTTTACAGAGTATGTTATACTTAATAAGATATTGGGTGGCTTGTAGTGAATGAGTTCTGTCCAATAATTGTTATTTTAATTCAAGAGCATTAGCTGCGCTTAATGAAATATTACTGTTTTGTTGTATGTTAGGTTGCTATACTTGCAGTTGAATATAACATTCAACATGATAAGTAAAAAAAAAAATGGCTCACTTATGGTGATTATACTGTACGGTACCATAATGACTTTTGTAAAATTTTCATGTGGAATTAGTCAAGTAATTTATCTAAGCCATTAATGCATTTAAATTATAGCAACTTGTGTTTCTGAAATTGATCCATACAAGAAAAAGCTCCAGCAAATATACAATGGAACTACTGTACTATGCTTGATGAATAAGTCACTGTATCATACAACATTTTTAATCACAGTAGAAAAAGAGAACTTTGTTACACCACTTAGCTAGAACCAATAAAATGTACTATTAGAGTTGATGTTATATTTAAACATGTTTCTTAATAACAAATAAACAGTGGAAGCCAAATTATGGTCAATCACAAAAAACATTTTATAGGGCTTTTAGTGTTGGATACTTTATAAATACACACAGAAAAGCTTTTTAGTTTGTTAGTTATCAAACACTAGATAATATAAAATACTTCATATGTTGAAGAGTATTTGTTTTGATTTGAAACAGTAATTCTAATTTTGCAGTGAAATAGTGGCAAAAATTCCACTTATGGGTAAACTTTTTAGTTTAAGATGTAAATAACTGTGAACAAAATTTGTAAGAGTAACATAGTTTCACGTAGTAGTAGAAATGTTTATTAATAAAAGTGTAAGTGAAATATACTTTTGTGTCAGATAACTGTGTTAGACAAATGAGCCAGAATTTGGAGAAGATGAAAAAATTGTGTTGATCAAAAATTATTTTTAAACTTGAACGTAAAAGCTAATGTGTGATGGATTATCCCTTTGTTGTGTGTATTTAGTATGGTATGGAAATCTCACTTTCACATAACACACACATATAAATATATATATTTCAACTTTACTAAAATTGTAAAAGTATTTGTTAGGTTCTAAATCCTGAATCTTATCATGGCCATATACTTCTTTCTGTAGTATTGTCTGATTATGAAATTAACTTCTGTTTCATGAGATTGTGTCCTATTTTACTTAGTGTATAGAGAACTGCACATATATTACAGATATCTTGTGATCCAGTTTTCTGATTGGTCAGCTGTAGAGAGAAGGTGAATTGTGAACATAGATTGGACATTTTCAGGAAATTTGTTCTGATCTTGAAGTAGTCAAGGCTTGCTTGTGAAGTCTCTTCCTTGTTTTAACCTATTTGGCTTGTTGGAAATTCATATTCTAATTCATTTTATTTTCATTCATGTCATTGTAGAGTAATATCTATTTCAATTTATCTCTTGTTAAATACAGTTTCCCTTCATTCTTATTTTCATTCAGGACAGTTCATTTGTTTATTTTATGTATTTCTACTCTAAATCACAACATATTTAACCATCCCACAAGCATTATCAGACATTATTTTGTTTCTTTAAAAGTATATATAAAATGTTTATTTTATTTAACTTCAGTATTGATTCTTGTTTCTTTTATTCCAACTATAACAACTCACTACATATGTCCTTCCTTGTACTATGTCCTCAGTTTTATAGTAGATCAGGTAACTGTGCTAGATTTAACATTGAGCTACTACAGAAACAACTGTGGACTAGAAGATCCATGGTCTGGAGAGTTAAAAATGAAACACAAAAGCTTAAATTTGTCTAATTTTTAGAATACTAAAATATATTCTCATGTAACTTGTCACAAAAAAATTCATATATGTACATTTGAAAAAACATGTAATTCCAGATATATTTTTCATAAAATTTCATGTTCTATTCTGTACTATTGCAAATGAAAGAAAAATGTATTTACATATTAAAAAAAAAAGTCTTGTAAACCTGTACATGGCAATATACACCACATGAAACAATAAAAAATAAAGGTATCTAATTCGCCAAATTCCATGTGAAGCTAGACCTTGGATGTCTGAATATACTGTCAACAAAACACTAAAGTTATGGAAATAAGAATCTAATCTAAATGCTATAGTAAAACATATGCAGATAATAATAAAAATAATAACTAGGTTTTCTTTTTAATCAAGAATCAGAAAATTATAATGGGGTCTCTTTTAAATATATTTAGTTGTTTTTTTCTGATAACTGCTTCTACAGAGGGTTGAGTAAATTATATTAAAACAATTTTGAATAAGTAAATCGGCAAATTACATGGTAACCTCAGCAGACATGAAGTCATGGTGGAACATGATTCATCAGAACTAAATTTAGATATAGTTTAACATTTCATAGGTGATGTGATGGAACTATATTTCAATAAAAAATGCTCATACACTTGGATCATATTGTGTGTTCAGATGGAGATTTATAATTTCCATACTGGAAATTCTACTTGTACTTCATGACATAGAAAAAAAAAGGAATATGGATCAACTTGGGGTAGTGAGACCATTCACAATTAGACTTGCAGCAAATTGTAACCCAGCCATCATAAGCAAAATGGTGGAATCTTGTAACAGGTAAGAACTCATGAACACAGACATCACTGGCCATCCAAGTGTTCCAGGCAACAGTATGCAGCATAATCAAGACAGATCTCTGTATGCAAGAAATAAAAGTCACATGTACCCAAATTGCTTCCCCAACGTGTCTGTTCAACTGTTGGATACCCCAATCAGCTGGAGAATGTTTTAGGTATTCATGCTATTCCCTACAAATATATACTAGTCCAGTATCAAGTTACTGAAAACAGTGTCTGTGAATTTCTGTGTGACCAGATTGTTGAAAAGGGTGCTTGGAAACTGTTATCCTTGTACACTAGGTGGGTTATGGAAATTGTACAGGGAGAAATGGTATGCTTTGAACATGACAACATTACAATGTAGATTTTTGCAATGAAAGCAATAATGCAGGAGTATTGTCAAGATGTATGGTCATCAGATAGAGCATGATCAGACATGGACTGTAACAACATGCTGAGGCTCCAAAATTGTTTTATTGTAACATACTCAACCTCTGTATTCTTAGTATGCATTATATAAAAAGATTACAACTTAATGCAGTATAAGTTTGTTTATAAACCATGTACAGTTGCACAAAAGAAATTTCAACATAAATTTGATAAAACAACAGCTATTACCTATCATTTCGTAGCAGTTTAATTATAACTACAATATATAATATTCAGATTTATTGTTTTTTTTATTAAAAGTTTAATATTTTTAATGTCTTAGTTAAATTCTTTAAACATTTAATTCAGGTAAAATACAAAAAAGTACAGTGTACATTCCTAATTTCTTTTGGTTTCTGTCATTATTCTGCTTTCATACCTACTTAAATTATTACAAATGCCATGAGATATGGCTTTTGTGATATAGAAAAAGCTAAAAATAATGGTCTGACTGAAATTAGTGTTGATATGACCTCACCGTGTTTTTATTCCTTTCAACCTGTGATTCCTATTGAAGTGCATTTTTTTTCTTTTACATAGGATGGAGTCAAAAGAAAAATGTGAAGTTATCATCCGGAATTTTAATGGCCAATATATACCTGGTAAATGTTTATTTGTTTATTTTGTACTGTTGAAAACTTAGTTTTCAACCATGTAAATTATGAAATAGTTTTGTGAGAAAAGAATGCCATATGTGTGTGCGTGTGTGTATGTGTATATCAAATGCTAACAAGTTGATTAGTTGTTACTGTTCTATTGTTAATTAGTTAGTTCTTATTATCCTATTGTTACATTAAAAATAATTATAGTACACTATTTTGGTATAGAAATATATTTAAATGTAATTTTCTGTCTCAAATATAGAGAAGTTGGTTAGATTTATATTAATTTTAACTTCTGATCAGAGCAAGCTGCCTACTTAACTGTATATATATTTGCTTGAACATGAAACAGAAGAGCTGTATAAGCAGTAGGCTAGTCTTCTTGATCTGATCAGAGCAAGCTACCTACTTAGATTAACTATATATATATATATATTTGTTTGAACATGAAACAGAAGAGCTGTATAAGCAGTAGGCTAGTCTTCTTGATCCTGCAGAAGTCATGCAACCACAGCATCAACAGGAGAAGACTACTAGAGTAATTAATATTAACTTTGATCAGACCAAACTACATTGTTTTATTGGTAACTGATAGGTCTCTCTGAAACCATGGATTGACATGCTGTTTATTTTGCAATTCCCTTTTTAAAAGTAAATATATTGGTTTTTGCTTTATGGCAACTTCTTTTCCAAACTACAACAATCCTTCTGCCTTCTTATCCTCATTATTGGCACTGAAGTATCACAAGTAGCAGCAACTTGACCATGTTACTTCTAATATGACTTTTCATGAACAAAGCTTTTAGTTCTGTTGATCCTAGTTTTGTTTCATAGCAATATATAGTTTAGGTGATGTCACAAAGAAAACGGGCATTTATTTCTACCATGCTCATTCTTCTTCAAATAAGATATGTATCTGAAAGATATATATTAGTTGTATTTTTTTTCACTGTGAGTAGTAAGTGATAATCATCAAAGCAACCTGATAACAAAACTATTTATAATTGTAATGCATAGTTGATTAAAACAAAATTTTGCTTTGTCTTCAATCCTTCTTTATCTTTTTAAAAATTTGCATAAGCATTATGGCTAATTGCTTTTCAAAACTGTAAACTTGGCATAGCAATCAAAATGGTAATTAACAGATTTTGTTTTTCATTTCTTTGTTTGATTGGTTATGGAATTGTACTTCAGTAGAAGAGGTGACTTTTAATGAGAGAGATTCAAAATTAATCTTTAACATTTTAAGTAACCCCTGCCAGGGATTTCTGCTGGCTCCCTAGACTCCCACGTTTTAGTGCTATGATAAGAGATTTATAAAAGTTCTAGAACCTGGTAATAATTAATTGCAGACTAACATTATGTGCATATTAGCACATTATTTGCATAAATTCTCATTTATATGTATTACTTAACATCAGGATTAACTTTAAAATAAAAACAAAATCAACATTTAGAATGCACAATAAATTTTTGTATTTGGCCAAAGCCAACATTAAAAGACTCTACATGTTTCATTAGCTCATCAGGAGTAAAAACCTATGTGACAAGTAGGTATTTTTATAAGGAAAAGGTTTAACTCATTGTAATCTATGAAGGTGTATGAGTATTGTATGTAAGAAGTCAGTATTTCTTTCCAAAACTGTACATTATCATTAGCTAACCCTCCATCTCTACTTAACAAAGACTTCTCTAATATTCAATTCACTTTGAGTATTGGGTTCATTTAAAACTATTGTTTCATGCCATTGTATTGAATGACCTGTTTTGACAATGTGTTGAGCAAGAGGAGAAATTAACATATTTTTATTATGTACATAACATTTATTTTCATTAAGACGATATTTCAAATTACATTCATCAGGATTAATTATTTGAATTATAATAATTCAGTTGAATGTTTACCAGTAGAAAAAAAAAGTCATTTTTCAGTAGTTTTAAAATATATAATTTCAACTGTTTACATTTTATGTTCTATCAGCTAATTTTTAATTGAACATTAACTTTACAGTTTTGGGTACCATTTAAAGATGTTGGCTCATTTTTAGTTACATCTATAAGGTTATTTGTAGCTACTAGCGTTTATATAAATCACACAAGGTATTTTGTTAATTATGCAACTTGAGGGATTATATTAAAACCTGTTAAAATTTTGTTTTAAGGCTTAAACAGACTTTTCAACAGAATAAGAAGTAACAAAACTACTCCACATATATTTAACTTTCTACTACCAAGATATAAAACATAATATATATGTATACTCTCTGGTTATATTAAGTACTATTTCTGTGACGTAGTGAAAAAATAAACAAAAGGTTAATTTGTAAGTAATCATTATAAGGTGTTGGACCACACTGTACTCATGTTTATAAAACGTAACAGAATTCAAAAACTGTTCATAATGAGAGACTTAATTGTTACAATATTATGTTTATTGGTAAAAAAATGGTGAAACAACTTAGATATTTTGATGCTGAAATATGTTATTTACTGCTGAATTCATAAGATATAAAGTAAGAAAAAAACATCATTAACTTATGTTTGTTGATATCAATTATGAGTGGAGTAGAATTCTGTAATATGCATTTTAACATAGCTGCATAGTAAATTTGTACATTAGCATAAAAATAGCTGTTGATGTGTAATTTATCAATTATCTCATTGAGTGTTAGTTTAGCTAATATAACTATTTTTATTAAAGAATAGGCTACCAAGAGCATGTATATTTATGTATTGATTTTCTTGCCAGGTTCAAAGGAGCCACTTCTGGTGAAGTTTGCAGATGGAGGAAATAAAAAAAAAATCAGTACAAAAACCAGGAACATAGAATATGGAGGGAAAGAGAAGTAAATTCTGTAGACATAGCACAAATATTTAATGTTCTTTTTACAAAAGCATATATGGTTTCAAAATTAAAGTTAAATTGATTATTACTACTTTTTAGACATGCTTAAGTGTGTTACTTTTCTTGTGATAAAATAGATGTCATTTAGAGTAAATCTAGGTACCAAGATATTAATTTACTCGCGTATATACGTTGAGAGTCAGAATTTAACAGAACCTAAATTATGCTGAAGTACTGAAATACATTTAAGATCTAATACAGTGAGCAATATTTTGTATTCATTTTTTGCAACATAACTCTGAATACAAAACAGCAGCGGTAAGTTTGACAATCATCTACTTTACTGCCATAAGTATAATCAATACCCTACAGGAAAACAAAATGTCAATAGTTCATAATAAGCTTCGTACTTTCTGTCTAGTGAAATATGAAATTAGTAATTTGTAAATACCTTCTATGTGTATATATATATATATATATGCACATTTATATTATCTTTATACATAAGAGAAAAAAAATATTGATTTGCATGAAAACCAATAAAGATGTAAAATATAAATCCAGTCAAGGTATGCCATAACTAAGAGGAATTAGTTCCAAGAAGCAATGAAAAGAAATAGACTAAAATTAATATATTTAGTAAAATTGGTAAACTGTTGAATGAGTTAACTCAAAAACTGTTTTTTAGAATCAACTTCTACAATATACTGGGATATTTCCTTTCCTGTTCCATTCTTATGTTTTCTTTTTTTACTTGCTTATAGGCTAAGCATGGCCAAACTGTGAATATGAGGGTTTGTGGCCCATTGCCACAAAGAAGTGTTCTGCAAACTAGAGACATGCTTGCACTATAAGAGTGATGGTTAAATCCCATTATTTAGTCAGATAAAAGGCCCAACATGGCCAGGTGGTTAGGGTGCTTGACTTGCAATCTGAGGGTCGCGGGTTCAAATCTTGTCCCACCAAACATACTCACCATTTCAGCAATGGAAGTGTTATAATTTAATAGTCAATCCCACTATTCATTGGTAAAAGAGTAGCCCAAGAGTTGGCGGTGGGTGGTGATGACTAGCTGCCTTCCCTCTAGTTATTTGCTGCTAAATTAGGGATGGCTAGTGCAGATAGCCTTTGTGTAGCTTTGTGCAAAATTCAAAACAAACCAAAAACAGTCAGATAAAGAGTAACCTAAAAGTTGGCAGTGCGTGCTGTTCACTAGTTGCTTTCCCTCTAGTCTGTTATTTCAAAACTGGGGACAACTTTGTGACAACAGCCTTTGTATAGCTTTTCACACAGAAAAGAATAACCTATAATAAACAAATTCTTCTTCATTTTGTATTTTGTTGGTGAACAAACTTAATCTTCAGTCTACATATGCCTGGTTAAATCTACAATATAATTTAGTTGTATTCGTACTAAATCCTTTTTAAATGCATTTCATTTAATCATATTGTTTGTTATACTTTGATTGTGTTATTTTCTATATTTTCTAAAATATTAAATAGAAAAGACTGAGAAAAAAGTCCAGAAATTTCTGTACTATTTTAGAAATAATATATCATCTAATATATAAGATAATGGTTTTACTCCATGGTTTCATTTGCACCTGTTCCATTTGTTTTTAGCTCATTACTTTTAAACTTCATGTATTTTTGTCTGATCTCTTTAGTATGCAAACTTTCTTGTAAAATAATGAGGGGGGTGTGTGTATAATGTTTAGGAAAAATTTGCTCATTTAAGTTATTAATGAAAATATCTTGAGATGACCCTTGACATTTTATACATTGTTCTGTGCTCACTAACTGCTGTACTAATCCTATTGTTGCATTACTTGTCAGTGGGATTGAATCTGCGACTTCTCACACACTAGGTGAGTGCTCCATCAACTGAACTAAATGGTTATAGCCCCTAATTATTGCCAATAAGGCACATTTTAACAACTGAAACTATCATACTGTTATGAAGAAAAGCATCAGGTACTGAAGAATAGGAAACCACTGGTTTAGTTCTTATGTACTTCAATAATTACATTTGGTTTGCACTGGTATGTCTAAAACTAATCCCAAAAAGTAGTATACTTTGTAGATTGTTTCTCCAAATACATATTTTCTTACTCTGAAATGACCAGTACTCCATACTGCCCTTGATTTTTTTCTCTGATAACATTAACTTAAAAGTTTAAATACTTATACCTCTGCCATTTGCTGACATATTACAAATGTTGACTAAATTAAAGTTATTGAAAATACATATTGTTATTGTCAGATTACATTGCGTCAGTTTAGAGGTTATATAAGACTTAACTTAGTAATTGTTAACATGATAATGTAAATTCACATTTGTTAAAAAAAAGTTTGGTTGCTATTCAAAGCAAAATCCATTATGGTTTTTCTGCGTACTTTTAGATATTGTTCTGTATGTCACTGTTATTGCTAACCTATATCACTTGCTACATTTACAGTAAGTTTTTAAATAAGCATTGATGTATTTGTCAATTCTTTATTTTCATAAAAGCTTCATTTACTTCTTGTAGGGTATTCCTTTAACATATGACCAACCAGGTATGACACAAAATGGGTGAGTATTTTTCAGTTGTTTATTTTTTATCAGTTAGTTTTTCATATTATTTTGAAATAGGTGATTATTTATCAAGTTATACTACTGGTATAAAAACATCATTCTTAAACCTCACAACTGTATATTTTTTATCACATGTTATTCTGAAATGGGTCCTTATTTATTGAGTTTTAATTTTAGTTTGAAAAACGTCATTCTCAAACCTAAAGTAGATTCTTTATTTTAGAAAATTGGCATAGGTTATGTTAATAATGATACTTAATTGTAAGGAAATAAAGTCATCTTGGTGATGGTGCTAGCTTCTTCCCAGTGAGAAGGCTGAAATGGACATAAAAAACTGAGAGTGATGCACTTTTTCATCTTGCAGATATATTTACTATAGTATTTAGGAGATGAACCAACTTTAATAGAAAGCTCTTTTTACTGGGTACAGGGGAGGCTAAGGATCATTTTGAGGCAGCTTCAGCTCCAGCAAGCCTCCCATCACTGCCACCCCTGAATCATTATATATATTTTTGTATTAAAAGATCTATAGAGGTATACCATATATATATCAGAAATTAAAACTATGAACTTAACTTTATATTGACAAAAAAATAAAAATAATTGTTTGAATAAAAGTTAAAAGGAAAATTATGTGTAATTTTTTGGAGATGTTTCAAAATGACATAAGATCCATTGTGACTTTAAAATATTACCAATATAAAGTATTCTGAGTTTATCAGTTGTGAATTTCAGCAGAAAATTTGTGATGGAGGAATTTTTGCAATATATTTTTAAAAGCTATTATATCAGTATAACATATGTTCTTGCAAGCCCATTCAATATGTTGGAATAATAACATGGTAGAAAATAAATACTTGTATGGTGACTGATAACAAAATTTCATCAATTTTGTTTACATGTATATTTGAGTGTTTCATTGTCTTATAGTCCACTTATGATCACATACTTTTTACTTGTGCTAGTGTTGAAAATTAGTATTAAGTTAATCTGGGCATATAATTAAAACTTTTTTATTGTAAATCGCCTTTGCTGTTTCAGATAAAATGTAAATATACTCAACTATATCATAAAGTTTTATAGGTACAGAATTACTTTAAAAATTAATGCTTAGATTGTTATAGAATCTAAGTTTAACTTTCCCAAGCAAGGCTCGGTACAAAGATATATTTTTAATTATTATTTTACATCCTTTGTTCATAAATAAATGTTTTCTTTAATGTGTAATTGTTTTACTCATATCCTTTACTTTTTTTCACAGTGTGGCAGCTCAATTAATGAGTCCACTTAGTAATTACTCAAGAGCATATTCAGCACATGTTTCCAATTACCCATTCCAAGCTGGTGCCACATGGATGCCCCCTCCACAGTATATAGTTCAATCTCCATTGGGCTATTCACAGGTTAGTTATAAATTTTTACACTAACAATGTGTTTATTAAGAGCTTCTAATTAAAAGTATGCTATTTAGATTAGATCCAAATTAATTTAAAAGTAACTTTTAAATTAATGAGGGCTGTTTTTTATTATAACAGACTGACAAGAAATACTCAGTGACATGAATCAATACATTTGAAAACTGAAACCCAACAATTTTTATAACGTATTCAATTATTGGCTAAGCAGCTTTCTTAATGATGTTTTTGCCCTAATCTCCATAAGGTTCAGCCAGCTTAGGAGATTCAGATTAGTCCTAGATTAAGCCAATATTACAAAGAAAATCTTCACAAGTGTCCTATTAATTCCAATGAAACTAACTATAGAAAAAAAGAATAGGATATTACTATTAGAATATCAATTGTTTACCATTACACATCATGATTATACTACAAGCACATTCATGTATTACAGTAGTCAACATTTGCTAGGGATCATGTTTTATTTTGAGTATATGTCAAACACCTACCACAATGGTATGTATAGATTGAACATTTTAGGAAGAAAAACACCTGGATAAGTCATTTTTACACTTTATTAAATACTGTGACATTTAACTTGGATAACAGAACCTGAGGAACTGATGCACCCTGTGGTACAGTGTTAACAAGAAAAATTTCAAAATCAACAGTCATTGAAAGAAGTGTCCTATTCACAGTCAAGATGATTTCAGTAGTCTGTGTGACCACCTCGAGCATTAATGACTGCTGCACAATGTCTGCGTATGCACATGATCAGATTAGCTAATCGTGGTTGCAGAATCTATTGCCATTCTTCAATAAGGGCAGCTTCTAGGTCCTGGAGCATTCTTAGTGGATTGGTGAGCTTGTAGCCTTGTCTGTAGCTGTTCCAGATCTGCTCTATTGGGTTGAGGTCAGGACACCTAGCTGATCACTCCATCCTGGGAATTCCTTCAGCTTCCAGGAAGGCAGTCATTGCCCTTGAATGGTGTGGATGTGTATTGTCTTCCATAAGCAGGAAATCTGGCCATGTTGCACCTACATGGATGAACAATGGTTGCAAGGATCTCATCACTGTATCTTAGGCCTGTGAGACTTCCATTTTGGATGAGTACAAGGTCAGTCAAGAAAGTCCACACAGTAGCAGGACTCCATTATTGTGCAGTTCACCTCCTGTGTTCTTTAGCCCAGTGCAGTCATGCCTGCCTGTGCTATCTGCTTATCGGAACGTGAAACAGGACATCTAGCCCTCAACTGAGCCTCATGAAGGCATCTGTGCACTGTCTCTATAGACATTCAGACTAATGTGGCATCTTGGAAGGAGTTACAGAGGTTAACAGCTGGAGCAAAGCAATTTCTTTAGACCTAGATGGTCAAGTAGCTGTCTTTGTGTGGAGTTGTTAGTCTTCTCCTTCCTCCACCATGTCTCCTATTGACTCTGCCAAACCGTCTAAACCTGTTCCAGGCCCTGGACACCACACTTTGAGATGTGCCAAGAGCAGAAGCAACTCTGCATTGAGTCATGCCTCCCTGCAGCATTCCAACAGCCCTGTTAAGTTCTGCAGGGGAAAGATGATACCTTTGACCTAAACGAGACATTTTCTGCACTGCATAATCTCAATTAGACGAATTTTAGCATACAATGATCAGTGATCTCAAATTAAAGACCTCACAATTTCACTGTATGAACTTTCAATTTGGGGGTATGGTCAGAAAACAAAACCAGGATCCAATCAGAGTCATCCAGGCAGAAATTTTGCACTTGGCAGACAATGTCCAGATAATGGACTTTCAAGATATGTCTTTTTTTTAGAATTGATCTTTATTAACATTAGTGTACCTATTATGTACAAACATGATCCCTACAAATGTTGACTACTGTATTATTGGTTACATTCATCATTGCAAACTAGTGAATGTTACAAAAATGAATGAAGTGTTTACAATAATTACAAGATATCAATCATTCTCCTTTTTGATATAATGATTTGAAAACCTTTGCACTTAAAATAAACTGTATC
>NW_013666577.1:263363-266986 GCF_000517525.1 Limulus polyphemus | reverse complement strand
TCCTGTTAATTTCTGCAGGGGAAAGATGATGCCTTTGCCCTAAACGAGGCATTTTCTGCACTGCATATTCTCAATCAGACCAATTTTAGCATGCAACGATCAGTGATCTCAAATTAAAGACCTCACAATTTCATGGTATGAACTTTCAATTTGGGGTATGGTCAGAAAACAAAACCAGGATCCAATCAAAGTCGCCAAGGCAGAAAGTTTGCACTTGGCAGACAATGTCCAGATAATGGACTTCCAAGCTATGTCTTTTTTTAGAAATTGATCTTTATTAACATTAGTGTACCTATTATGTACAAACATGATCCCTACAAATGTTGACTACTGTATTATTGGTTACATTCATCATTGCAAACTAGTGAATGTTACAAAAATGAATGAAGTGTTTACAATAATTACAAGATATCAATCATTCTCCTTTTTGATATAATGATTTGAAAACCTTTGCACTTAAAATAAACTGTATCTAATTAATATAATATAAATATAAATTGTTCATTTGCTCTTTCCTCTTATTATACATTTGACCAAAACAAATTGTCTTTCATTATAATTTAAGTTTTCAAACCATTATACAGATTTTCTATATGCTTGTTACATTAAAATAATTTACATGTTAATACATATTTTTCTAAATTTTCATCTTTTTAATAAGAAAAACAACAATGTATAGTTTTTTTAACATATGATAATGAGCAGTTGCATGTTTTTCTTTCTTATTTTACCATTTGTAAGGGTGTAGACCAGTGGTTCCCAACCTTTTCACCACCAAGGACCCCCCCTTTTATTATTATTTTTTTCCCACAGTCCCCATGTTTTTGAAAGATTCCATCTACCCAACAAACTGTTTTTCTTACTAGTAATTAACTTGTTTTTCCATTTTTCACTATCAAATAAAAGACATATATAACTGAGTGTGCAATTAAAAGAACAGCAGAATTAAAAACTTACTTGTTTAATGAGATGGTATTATTTTTGTGGACCTCCAGGGGTCCGGGGACCACAGGTTGAGAATCACTGGTGCAGACTGATGTGAACAATTTTCATTGTTTTTATTTTCTAACAGTATAGTCAGTAAGAATTGCTTATACTTTTCCTAAAACTTATGAATCCTAAAAGGTATACATGTTGAAAACATTTGTTTTATATTCAATTATAATAACGGACAACTAAGTAGACACAGATAAATTGTTTCACATTGTAGTGTCGGTGGGTGATGAAAGAAACTTTGCATAACCAAACATTTCATATTTTCCACAAAGTTTTGGAAATCTTACACACAAAGATAAAATTGCTAATTTGCCTATAGAGTGCTCCTCTATGTTTAAAATTACTGAGTTATTTTGTAGAGCATCCTGGGCAATCCTTTTCATATGTTCAAAGGTGCTAGATACTTCGTGTGGGGAAGTGCGCATATTTAATGAAAAAAATATTAATAATAATTTTATTACTTCTTCTTTCAAATAAAGAGACCACAATACAATTACATCTATCAACATTTTAAATACATATGTTCAGTTCGAATAGTGGTTCCCATGTTTCTGTGGAGCTAGGACCCCCATAGCCTTGTAAATACACCATCTATCAAATTTAAACTTTCTTTAAACCTAGAACTTAAAAATGAGGAGTAGATATGGATGTTCAAATCCACAATATTTCATATCTAAAATTACTTGCTTTTAATGAAAAAAAAAAATTACTCAACACATATTACTGAGGCTGGTTTGTAAAACTAATTTTCTGAGGTGAAAGCCATTTATCATAATGGTTAAATACCTGTATGAACAACATAATGAAACCTAAATATCAAAGTCAGTTTATTCTCCCAATTAAAAGCTCTTAATTGAAGATGAACAGTCCGTCCCCTGGCCTCCTTACCGACTAGTATACTATTAAAATAGGTGCTCAGTTGTATTAAACAGTATCTTAAATAATTACTTTTTTACATATTGAGGGCAAAACAGTCATGGTATAATTGAAGTAACTTGTTATATAAAATTTGTTCTTTAACACTTTACAATTTTGTACAAAGCTTCATTAATGTTAATGCTGTAAAGTAAATAATATTTTATAATATATCTATAGTTAAATGTTTTAATAAATTGTGTTGTTGAAAAATGTTGTACTTGAGTTTTATACATAAAAAGCTTACATTAAAAAAAACTGTAGTTTGCTACAACTTCTACAATTTTTAGATTAATTAATGTTTGTGACATTATAATATGTAAATTTTTATGGAAAAAATCAATAAATGTTCTTAGTAGATGAAGAAAGTCTATAGATTTGCTAATAAAGTGAAAATACTTATGTAAGCAGAATTATGCAGTAATATGAGATAGGTTAATTATTTTGCACGTGTTATTACTAATAGTTTACATGCATCATAGAAGCAAAATAACTTGTACAGGCCAGTTTTGCAATGTAGAAAATTTAATTTCTAAAGATGTCCAATTAACTATTCTTTAGCATTCCAGAAATTAATTTGGTAACTTCAAGTGAATGCTAATTTTTGTAAAGAGAAGCATAACTAAAACCTAACTCTTATAAGAAAAGCAAATATTTTGAATATAGTAACAAAGCTGGGATTTATATAAACCACTTGATTGTACTTTCCACAGGTTATTTGTGGCAGTAGTTACTCTTTAGTTATTTCAGAAAAAAAAGGTATGGAATTACACAAATATTGTAAAATAGACAGTCATCTGTCTCTTACAAAACTTACAAAAGCAGTTTTGAAATGATGACTAGCACATATCTTTCTAAAGACACATAAATAATTTTATTATACTATCTATTAAGATATCTCCCCATCACAAATGACATTAGAATAAATTGTCATTTACCATTTTGACTTGACACAAAAATTAAATTGGATTTTGGAAAATCAGTTTAAACTTAATACTAAATGTGTGACTTTAATCTTTATAAGTAATGTTAAGTCCCAGTTGATAAATAGTAATTTTCAACTATATTTATTGATTTTTGAACTCCTTACACTTTTTTTGACCATATAATACAATATAATTTAGTTGTATTTTTACTAAATCCTGTCCCACCAAACATGCTTGCCTTTTCAGCCATGGGGGCATTATAACGTGGCGGTCAATCCCACTATTCGTTGGTAAAAGAGTAGCCCAAGAGTTGGCGGTGGGTGGTGATGACTAGCTACCTTCCCTCTAGTTTTACACTACTAAATTAGGGACGGCTAGTGCAGATAGCCCTCGTGTAGCTTTGCGCAAAATTCAAAACAAACCAAAAAACAAGGTGTACAAAGTTTTGTGTAGTTGTTGTTTCCTTGAATTTTCATGGGTAATTTTACAATTTTAAAGTATTTCCAGCTAGAAGTGACTTTTTTTTTTATCACTATGAAAATATAATTATCTTATTAAAGATTTTTTATATAATAAAATGATGTATGCTTAAATGTGAATGAAAGAAATGGATGTATACCAGTTAAATAAAAAGTAAAATTTCAAAAATGGAAAAATATGCTATTTGTTTTCTTTTCCAGATGATCCAGTCTTCTGTAGATCCCAACACTTTTCACTATGGCACATTAATGCCTCACCTTACAGCTCAGATGTCACAATTACAACTTTCAGGAACCTCAGTAAGAC
>NW_013666577.1:261341-263342 GCF_000517525.1 Limulus polyphemus | reverse complement strand
CTAACACCTTTTACTACCTAATGGTCAACACTTAATGCCTCACCTTACAGCTCAGATGTACACAATTACAACTTTCAGGAACCTCAGTAAGACCTTCTTTGTTTTATAATCAAGCTTGTATCCTTGTCATGTGTTCAAGACCTAGTCAGTAAAAATTTCTTAACATTCTGATATATTAGAACCTTTACATCTTGTATTGACTTGAGTTAGTCAGCCTTAGCCAATATTAAAGTTTACTTAAATACTATTAACTATGATGTTATTTAATAGAATAATATTTTGCTCATATCAAGCACTCTTCTGTAGATTTTATTAAAGCATGTATTGTATTTTTTCTACTAGTATGTTCCAGGGACTCATCCAGTATATGCTGCAGGGGCTAGCTCACCAGCTGCCCTTTATCCTCACCCTACACAACTTGTCCATCCACTTCACATGCCAGAAGTAAGTACTGCTCATGACTACAATGATTCAGGTAGACCACTTCAAATTCATGTTGTTTTTAACTCTATGCTGTGTAAAAATGTCCATTGAATAACAAGGAAAATCAAGAGTATTGGAAATATCAGAAGATTATCAACTTTATTTGAACCAGGTACATTCATTTAGAACTATTAAAGAAATGTCCTGTGTGATAAAGCAATATAGTCATTTTTTTTTTTTTTTTTTACATAACAATTCCAGTTGATCATCCAGGTTGCATTGGCTTTCCGTATATTGTTAACAACATAACTAGTTAGTATTTTGAAACTTCTCCATTAGAATAATTAGTTCTAATAGATTAAAGTACAAATTCAGACTTAACTATTTTTCTCATAAATTAACAATCAATAGGTAATGGTAATCTATGGGCATCTCAAAGATTCTGGAACACTTCCTTCAGTAACTTTTCAAGGGAGGTGAATAAAATTGTCTCAGTGATTATAGACCTATTAGACTTGAAAGTCTGATAAAAAATGTTTTGCAAAGTCATCTAATAAAGTTTAAAATTTTGTTGAATATTCAGCATGATTTCACAAGGGGAAAATCTTGCCTTATTAATCTTTTGACATTCTCTGTAGAGGTTATTGTTTATGTAGATGAATGTATGGATTTGGTGTATCTGGACTTTTAGAAAACGTTTGACAAAGTGCCACATAAAAATCTCTTTTAAAAAGTTATCTCTGTAAGTGTGGGGGACACTTGGCTTATATGACAGAAAACTGGCTAGATGGAAGAAAGCAGAGAGTTGTTTTAATGGAGTTCAATATAACTGGATGAGAGTTACATGTGGAGTACCTCAGGGCTTATAGTTAGGACCTTTGCGTTTTTTGATTTACATCAATGGCATACATGAAAGAATAGTCAGTATATTATTTAAATTTGCTGATGACTAGTATTAAAGTTTTGGGTGTTGTGCTGGCTGTGAGGAGGATACTACTGCTTTACTGAAGGATTTGGATTACTTGGTGAGTTGGGCAAATAAATGGCAGGTGACTTTTAATTATAATAAATGTAAGGCAATGCATGTGGGACATCACAAGTTGAATTATAAATATAATTTATTTTGGATTAAACTTATGTTATGGAAGAAAAGCCATCCAAGAAATGTGCTGTTGCTAATGGCAGGGCAAATAGGACTTTAGGCTGTATCTACAGAAAGTTATCATTTTCCTAAACTGAAAATGTATTTCCAAACACACTTACCTCCGCTGACACTAATAACTAACGTTGTGTTCACTCGCTCCAGTCTTTATATACTCCACTCGACTGCTCTCGGCAATATCTAATTTGCAAAACTTTACACCAGGCCTCACACGCCTTTTATACAGGTACTGTATATAAGTCTTGTATGCAGACAATAAAATCACTTTTTCACGACTTACCTCATTCCGATCACTAACACCGGCTCTTAGTGGGGAGGAAGAATGTCAGTGGAGGTAAGTATGTTTGGAAATACATTTTCAGTTTAGGAAAATGATAACTTCCAAAATATACATACCTCCACTGACATTCTTCCTC
>NW_013666577.1:235242-261331 GCF_000517525.1 Limulus polyphemus | reverse complement strand
TATACATACCTCCACTGACACTAATAGCTAGAATCCCACATTGAGAAGGCGGATGGGCCGGTGAGGACAGAGATTATACAGAAAGCATCTGCAGAGAACAAATACGTACCACGATAAGTGATATCAAAGTGGGGAACACCGCGCTACATCCAGAACAGGTATGCTCTTCACCCAAAAATACAGAAAATTGAAAAGGGTGGAATATAATACAAGTATAATGGTCCAGCCCCGATCAAACAGCTGAAGTTCCACAACTCGGGTTGGATTTAACAGGTCATGGTACCCACATCCCACGTTGGTGGCCAGGGCAGTTGGACTGCAAATATATTTATATATCTTTGTGATAGGATCCCTACCAGTAACCACAGAATGATCTGTTTCAAACCACTGGATTTATGAAAGAGAGAAAGCAACACCAAAGTGGACAATCCTTCTGATCAACCTGAAAAAGTCCAAAAGGCAACATCCCAGGTCTGGATTGACCTGATCATATGCCATTCTCCACCAAAGTCCAAAACTCATCCAGTCTGGATTTACAAACAGTTATCTTTACTCCCCCACCAAGTGGGCAAGGAGAATCCTGCTTATCCATGGAATTATGGAGAGGATGTGAAACACTATCCCACTAAGGACCAAAGGTGGGACCACTTCGCGTTCAGATTTAAGAGGAGGTAGCGCCCCCCCCCCCCTGCATGAACAACATAAGACCTAACAGTGTTCATAAGAGGGTTCAAGCAAACACCACTGGATAGCTAAGCGTCAAATCTGGACTGGTTTTACGAGTAGGCTCCTGCATAGGTTGGTCCTGCTCACATCTGGGAAAAAACTAGGAGGGTCTACACCTTCGCCCCTCTTCTCCAAGAGTTGAGAAAATTCAACATTCCAAAGGAAAATCCTCTGTCCACCACCCCAGCGACTGGGAACTGGGTGTGATAAGGACTCTTGAGCTCCACTATTAGAAGTAAAGGGGGGAACATAAGTGTTGGGGAGTCCTGAGGGGCAGGCCTCTGGAGACAGTGCAACAGGTGAACCATGTTCCCTAGTTTTTAAAAGCAAACTGATCTCGAGTGATTCAGCTCTAAGATCAGCAGGGACCGGCAAAATCCCCTTTAGTTTTACTCATGATAGTCCATGAGTAGTGGTTTATTAAAAATATTATAACATGATATCACCATCCATAATTGTGTCCAGATGGGCTTATGGAACACCTCATCTCGATAGAGCCCATTGCAACCAAGAACCGATATAAAGGTTACTAGTGCAGAATTTAAATACAAGCATACCTGACTGGGCAACACTTACTACTGAGTGGGATCCAAAAGAAATCAATAGGGACCCTAGAAAAGAACAATAACTGTAAGTCAGATAACACATTACTCACCTCCATGTTAAAATCTAGTAAAGGTAGTCAACACAGCCACAGGGAAAAGATGAAATCCCATCAAAGAGAAAACTGCCAGATTGTGAAGGTAATGAGATATGAACGTGTTGGGAGAAGTCCACATACCAGCTTGTAAAATATCTTCTAGAGAACAGTTCAACTGGGCAGCCAAAGACATCGATAGGTGTCAAATCTGGTGAGAGGTGACATGGAGGATATTGCTATCGTTAATAGATAAGCCCAATTAGGCAATATGAATCAACTTCCAAAGCCATCTGGTTGAAGTAACATGTGATAAATCTCTGGACACTGCAGGATCCCAATGAAAATCATTCTGTTACTAGAGTCTTGAAATTGTTTCATACGAGCCACATCACGTCTGAGCGTCCTGACGGGACATAACAAACGATCCAAGTCTGATCTACTGTAAAGATGAGAAATGCCAGGTATGTGAATAGGAGAAAAAATTTGTTTCCTTCTCTGGCAGTGAGAGTTTTTGGAATAAATTATTGGTTGGGATAGAGCAAAACATAGGTAGAATGATAGAGAGTCCACTGAACATGAATGCCATATAAATCAGAACAACAGCGTCCAGAAGCTAACAGCAATAAAAAATAAACTGTGAGGGAAAGACGATACAACGAACAGGAGGTCATGAGTTCAAAGGGATGATGTGATAAAGCATGTAAAACAACCCTAAAATCCCAATTAGACAGACGATGGCTGATCAGATGAGTCCTTGGGAGAGGAAGCTCTAGTGAAAGAAGGAGCAGGAAACAGGGAGTCTAAATTCTCTCCAGAATATCCCATTTCAGAATGAAAATTTAAATAAGCACCTCCTGGAGAGATACCCCTAGGCCACATGAAGGGCACCATCACACCCCAAATCAGGTCACGGAGAGTGACTCCCCCTCCTGACTGCTGACCACCACTAGATAACAAAGGAGGAATAGACGAAGGCTGAGTAGCCTATGTGCTTGAAACCATTACATGGGAATTCATATCCAATTATTATTTTTTTAATATATTTGTATGAAAAAACAAAACAAAGAATTCTCAATTATTAGAAAGCGAAAACTAAGAAAATGTAAATCGCAAAACGTTAGTCTGAATGTTCGCGCTTTGTCAAGAAAAGGTGATTTTATTCTCTGCATACAAGACTTGTATACAGTACCTGCATAGATGGCATGTGAGGGCTGCCATAAAGTTTTGCAAATTAGATATTGCCGAGGGCAGTCGAGTGGCATATATAAAGACTGGAGCAAGCGAACACAACGTTAGATGGTAAAGATGAGATCGAGAAATAGCTACTAGTGTCAATGGAGGTATGTATGTTTTGGAACATTGAATACAAGTATAAAGATATTATAATATCATTGTATAAGTCATTGGTTAAGCTACATTTGGAGTACTCTGTTAAAGCTTGGGCCCTTTACTTTAGAAAGAACATTGATCGTTGAAAAAGGTTGAGAGGAGGACTACTAGGATGATACTGGGAAGGAAAGGTTGTTACACAAGGATAGGTTAAGATTTCTGAACTTCTTTTCTCTTGATAAAAGAAAAGTTGAGGATATCTGATTGACATGGTTGAGATTGTTAAGGGAATTGGTAGTGTTGATGCCTCACTTTTTTGTGTTTAATGTGAAGACTGGTAAGACTGGAACAAAGATAGAAATTTTGGCATGGTAGGAGTCATCTTCAGCTAAGACAGCTTTATTTTTCTAACAGGGTGGTTGGCCTTTGATACAAGTTGCTTTCAGATGTGATAGATGCAGTTAATTTAAGGGAAAGCTTGATCGTTAGTGAATGATAAGGTCTGGCTTTGAGTGTTTTAGTGTTTTGTTTAATTTAATGGATAGACCAACAGGTCCCTTCTTGTCCTTTAGTGTTATGTTTTTTGTTTATTTTAATGTTTACAAGTTGAAAAGTATCATAATTTATTTCTAGTTTTATAAACTTCAAATAAGTATATATATTTTCTGAATTCTATAAGAAAATTTTCTTGGCTGTAGAAATGGATTTACGTTTAAGGTTGTTTAAAAGTTATTCATGAAGTCAAGCTTTGGGCAGTGCTGTTGAGAAAGTAAACCCCTGATTTGTGATTTTACTGATTATAGTAGGATAATATTCAAGTAAGTTTTTAATTGAAATTTCTTAATTATTTTATAGCTCTTTTATGGATCGTAAATATTGTAAAGTTGTGATGAATACATGTAAGTGATGAGACATAATGTAGGGTAATGTGTGTTAATCTACCCTATACAGCACAATTATTTATCTTACTGTTGTTTTGTACAATGTGTGCTCATCTACTTTGCTGCATATTATTGTAGGATCACAATGTGCCAGTTACTCTACCTGTTAGTTTGACTGAGGACCAACAAAGCCCCATTCATGGTTATAATCCACCAAACTAAACACATTTTTAACAGTAAGTAATTTTAGTATAGAATTTTGAGTTTTTACTTTGGTTTATGGCACATCAATAGCATTTAAATCTTTAAACCCATAATTTTTTGCCCATTCTGCCAGAATTATTTTCATGATATCTTAATAATTATCACCATACCTTATAAAATTTCTGGCCCATTTATAAAAAGGTGGGTAATAACATGGTTTGGATTAGTTTTCAGCCAAACAGACATAAATGTCATTGGATGCTGTCACCATCTGATGTGGAAATCGTGATTTTCGACTGGACGCTAGTAGCGTCTGCTCGGGTTTAAGGAGTTAATTGACTTTAAAGAATGGGACTGAATTTGTATAATTGGAAAAATGTACTGTATCAGTAGCTTGAGTAGTTTTTTCTTTAAATCATACGTTAATATAAGAAAATTGTCCATAGATTGACCTATACTTATTTATCTGTCTCTCTAGCTGTCTGTTTTTTTCATTCTTTCTAAGCATCATGAATACATATAAAATGTTTTGATCAAACTCGGATTTAATTGCAGAAAGTTAATCTTCCCATTTCACAGTGTAGGCTCTATCTATATAGTATAAGTGGGAGCTGCCATGAAATTCTACAACTTGTTCAATTTTAGTAAATAAGAATTAAAACAATTATGAAATGAGAGTAAATGATAGATAGGTTGCTACATTTTTATCTTCTAGTATCCACTTGAAAAGAAGCAAGATAGCAATTTGGATATGGACAAACACTAAAACTTGTGCCAGCCAAATTATTAACCACACTTATTGTGGGTAATAGAGAAGTTGCTACATTTTTATCTTCTAGTATCCACTTGAAGAGATGCAAGATAGCCATTTGGATACGGACAAACACTAAAACTTGTGCCAGCCAAATTATTAACCACACTTATTGTGGGTAATAGAGAAGTTGCTACATTTTTATCTTCTAGTATCCACTTGAAGAGAAGCAAGATAGCCATTTGGATACGGACAAACACTAAAACTTGTGCCAGCCAAATTATTAACAACACTTATTGTGTGTAATAGAGAAGTTGCTACATTTTTATCTTCTAGTATTCATCTGAAGAGAAGCAAGATAGCAATTTGGATACATACAAGTGCTAAAACCAATTCTGGCCAGATTTTAACAGTGCTTGTTGTTTTTGATTGTGAAGTTTTTTGTTTAATGTAATTTTAAATGAAATGATTCTTTTAAATTGACCAAAATACCTGTATATTGCTATTGATTCCAGTTGGGTTTTTTTTTAAAAGCTGGGAGGTGGTTTATGCTCACCAGGTGGTGTTATGTATTGATTGTTACAAACCTAATGATAGAGAAAGCAAGTAAATTTTAAATGATTTTGACTTACTCGTTGAATTTGTGTCAAAATTCAGATTAATTTGATTTACATTCTAGGGTAATTAAATATATTTTTTAATGTGGTAAGTGTTTGTATATATATATATATTAAGTAAACCTTTTCACAACTTCATGAAAGACAGTTGGGAATGAAATTAATATTTTTATTTTTTATTTTTGATTGATAAAAGTGCTGCTATTAAATACTTTAATGTTTTAGCAGGTTATAAAGGAGTCTTTAAAAAAAAAAGATTATGATCAACTTTGCTACATCATAATATTTTTATTTTCTTTGTAAGTGTTACAGGTTTTTAAATTCTAATTTTTGTTGTTTTTAAGAGACAAAATGTGTGTAAAACAAAAATCTATTGTTAGATCTTTTGTTATTGTGTGTTTTAGAAATAGAATTCAAGAAAACTTAAGAGCCTTAATGAACTAAAGAGAAAATTTTGTAGATTATCTCTAACACTTACCCTACTAATGATCTCCTCACAAAATCAGAAGAAGGTAAGTTACAGAAATATAATGATGAAATATTAAAAGTTTTACACTATGCTTGAAAACGTATCCTAATTACAAAATGGCAAAGTGTTAGTTACCCTTGCAGACCAATTCTCTAAACAGAACCCTTCTTCAGAATTACACTCATAGCTATGACTGGATGATGTAACCTAAAATCTCTTAACTGATATAACGATGATAATAATGTAAGATACATTATTAATGTTTTTTTTTTAACATTATGACCATAAGATACTCAGAGTCTGAACTTCAAGCTGTTTCTAAAAATAGCATCAAGAATTGAATTTTTTTTTTTAGTGGTATGATTTGGTTTAAATCCCTTGATAAGTATTTAGTTGTAAGGTGGTATAATGTGGTAATAAAAAAGAAATAATAGATTTTTAGACAATCCATGAGAAAGCAACCAAACAACTAGAGGGTTAAAATTGCAATTTGTTCCATTGTATTTATTTGGAGAACAAGAAAAAGTACAGTTTTAGAGTAATTTTTGGAGCTTATATAAAAGGTATCTGGTTTATTGCTGGTTGAAAATAAAACTCTTTAGAGTAAATATTCACTGTGTAAATATACATCAGTTCTACAACCCTTTTTTTTTTTGGTTTTTCATTGCGTAAAGGAATAAGGCATCACATAAAATGTTGTACAGTCACAATACATAGTGTACATTTAAAAATTAAAGTATATTTTTAGATTAGTTATAATATTAGATTGTGTAAAGAAACATTGTGACTTTCAGTGTGTCTAATAAATTAGGTTTCATTCAGTACTTCATTATTTTTAGCTCCAAACATTATTTTTTAATCTACCTTTTGTTATTAATCATTTCAAATATTGTTCATGACTTAAGTGTTGACTGTGGGTTTAAATTCGTGTTTAACATTACATTTTATTAATTAAAGTAAAAAAGAACTATGTTTAGTGATAGAGATTATGACATTATGTTCTCAGTTAAAGCTCATTGAAACTGACTCATTATGTCATTGCATGTTCTTAAAACATTGATAAGGTACATTGTTTCTTATAAAGGAAAAAAAAATTCTGAAAAGTTTTCAGTAAGAGCTATGATATTGTTAATTTTTACCACTAAAAGCCTGGAAGCTTTTGGAAATATTTTTAATTATAAATATAGTAACTATTGAAGTTACGATTTGCACACAGTTGGTTTACTAAAACCAGTTGTGTTTCTTTTTAAATAAATTTCTTTTGCTCACATTGGTTATAGGATGAATCCACCATTCCAAACACTATTACTAATTCCTTTCTTAAAATTATAATAGCTTTTTTTGTTGTTGTTTTATGGGTTGGACTAACTAAGAATGAAGAATTAGTACAGTTTCTTGTTGTTGTTTAATGGGTTGCACTAACTAAAGATGAAGAATTAGTACAGTTTCTTGTTGTTGTTTTATAGGTTGGACTAACAAAGGATGAAGAATTAGTACAGTTTCTTTGTTTTTTTTGCTTCTAAATTAAAAAAGTATGTTTTTGTTGATTTACAGTTGTATTTAATTAAAACACCTGTGTTATTTTCAAAAGCTTTTGAAATATTTTGATTTTTAATTACAAATTATTAAACTTATTCAGTTTTATAGTTAATACTATCTATAATTAAGTTGGTTAATAAAATGATAATTGATTATAAAAAAATACATCTTAATGCATCCATTCTACATTTTTATTACCTGATGTGTTTACAAGTCAATTAACCTGACTTGTACTCATTAATGATTTGTGCTAATTTCAGTATCAAGGTCATGAATAGTCATAAACTCACTTATTATGACTTGGAAATAAAAATCATTGTATAGCTGATTATTTATTTTACAGGTTTAAGTCTTTGTTTTAATTTATGATAATTAAAACTATATAGTTTGTAAAAGCATTATTTTATCATAGTATTAAAAATTAGATGTGTAAAGTTTGGACAAGTATTAAAGTCCACCTGTTTTGTTTTTTATTATTATTTGGAATGTTTTAATATGCAACAGATTCATAGAAGTTTGTACCCCATTCTACCAAAAAATAGTTGAAGAGTTGCTTTTTTTTCCTTATGAAATTCTTTAAAATAGAATCTGTATTACCTCAAAAGAAAAATTTTGTTAAACCTTTCAAAACAGTTTTTTATGTGATACATTCCCTTTTTTTATAATACTTTGAATTGTCAAAATCACAATACTACTATGGAATTCATTTATGACAAATACTGTTGAATTAGAAACACACTTCATTTGTGAAAACATTTTATCATGACCTAAATGTGTAAATATGAGTTTTAATGCTGTATCTGGTTCCACATTTTTCTGGTATATTGAAGGATAACTATACATCTTTTAAAAGTTTATCAGATCTTAACATTTTTTCTTTCCCTTTGCTTAAGAATTTTCTTACTATTCAAAATACCCACTGAGTGGTTACTAGTCATTAAAGATGTGGATTTTCTTTATGCCTCTGTATCTCAACAAAGCATTTCTTGATGTCTAGAATTATTTCTTTTTTTCAAATTGGTTAAGTAACTTTTACATACATGAAAAATCTAGGAGTATTAGCAGGTCTTGCACTGTTAATAAACAACAGCTAATTTTATACCTGGATATTAGAATTCAGTTGTTTTTTTTTTCAGAATAAGGTTTTGTAATTACAATTTATTGAAACAGGCCCTGGTTAACAGTACAGTTGGATCTCATAAGGTTTATTGTTTATTATGACCATAATGTTAGAACCTTACTATTTCCACTGTTTACAAAGAACTGTTTTAGTATTATGTGCTTCAACTCAAAAAGAAAACTGAATGACATCAAAGCACATATAGGGTTAGTGAGAACAAAATAAAAATATATATTTTTACATTCAGTTGGATCAGTAAAAAGGGGGAATCGTTTCCTCTAATTACCAGGATTTTAGAAACATTTGAGAAAGAAATATATTTTATATGAATATATTTACATATAAATATAATTTTCATTTTACTATTTATAAAAAAATAAGAGTATTTTGGAATAATACACAGATTTGATAGATTTTTTTTTCTTTTTCCCTGTATATTTAATGTATTAAAAATGTGCATTAATTACAAAAACATCTTCTAGATCTTTTATGAAACTTTAATAGTGTTTTATGACAAGGTTTAAAAAAGTTTATATCAAAATAACTTGAAAAGTTGAGGAAGTAGTGTTGGTGAATTATTTCTTAACTTGTATGCATGTTCCTTTAAAAACCACACGTGCTCTGAATTGCAGCTGAGCTTAGACATGATCTTGTAAGTATAGTAGAGTGTATTCATGTACAGAAAAAAATAAGTTCTTTTACACTGATATTAACCTTAAGATGTATAAACTTTAAACTGTGGAAGGATAATGGTAAATGAAATGGATGTAGATGTTGAAAAATATGTATTAATGGGTTTTTTTTCTGGTACACAACCAGCATATTGTTGTGTAAGAAAATTATATTGGTACATTATTAATGAAAATTCTTTTCTGAATCATTGTTTTAACTACTATAGCAAGAGTCTTGGAATAAGTTTTTAAAAGTAAAGGTTGTGTTAAAAATACTTTATTTTCTAGAAGATAAAAATCTCCATCCTTATACATTGAAAAGTTTTTATCACAAATGAGCCCATCGTGAGCCATCATGTTTTTTAAAACATTGTTTCATTAAAACATGAGTAAGAAGGTTCAAATCATGTCCATTAAAGTGAACAAGTGAGAACAATGCTATAAAATTCAAGACTTGTACAGATGGTTGGTCACAAGGAAACAAAAAATTGGAAGTTTTACAGAATTAATAAAAACAAATTAGCAGTTTATGTACTTAAGTTCCTTGCAGATGAGCGATGACTCGTGAGTTTCAAGAAGCAAGGGTGAAACGTCAAGAAAAATTGTACAAATATACCATTATGAAGGTTAACCTGGTAAAACTGTTGAACATTGGACAATGTAAATCAAGAAGAGAGTAATTAACCTGTGTGTAAGTACTGATCTGGGAACTGAGTCTTGTAAATAGTGTTTAGAGGATTTCTAGTTAGCAAGACATTCTCGTCTCTTCTCAACAAAGAAAAGATAATGAACAGTGATGACTGTAACCTTCTCCATTAAGCACTTTGAATACCAATAAAATTTGCTATTTGAGATCAATTTCCTTGTTTTGTGAGTTAATTTGTATTGCATTTAGGAAACATAAGAAAAAGGGGCCAGTTATTGTAAAATACTTCATTCTAATATACCACCTCATAACATATCACATTACATTCACAAATTATTTTGTTTTATTCAAAATATAGAGAATTGTGTACTTTCAATAAAATTCATACACACATTAATTTTTGCTGTTATACTGTTTATTATAAATATTTTGGTAAATTACAAATTAAATATTTTGCTACACAATGCCATCTATTGGTAGTTAATTTAATAAACTAAGGGTTTTCATTTGCCATATATATGTTCTGGAAAATATTTTAAACCTGCTCTACTCATCAAATAGCTTATAATGCCCGTCATATTAGGCAGTTTTACCACACTAATCGTATTATAGCCATTTCTGAAAACTATTATTCCTAACATAAGAAATGTGACTGACTATCTACAGTTATGTATGAAACCTTTTCGCATGCAAACAAACTTAAAGTTCAATTTTAACTCTACACTTTAGACAGTATTATATTATAAGTCTTAAACACAAGAAGAAACAAAGCACTTGTACGAATGAAATCTGGTCTTACTTTTGGTGAGACCACAGCTTTAAGAAATCAGAAAAACGTTGACTGAGTTGCCAGGCAGGTAAGTTATTATTTTCCTACACTGAAAATGTATTTCCGATAGGTTCTAACCTCGTCTCACATAAATAGCTATTCTCGTTCAGTGCTGCCCAGTACATACAAAAATCGTTTCGCATGTCACAAGCATTGAACTCCCACGTACCCTAACTTCAACATGGTTCAATTGCATATCGCATGTAAATCAACAAGTGACAATCCTCGTAACGCATGTGACTCCATCTATTCGATTCTACCGAACTATCACTTCGAGTGATGGCAGCACCAGTTTTCAGTGGGGAGGAAGGATGGGAATTGTGAGAGTAACTATCGGAAATTCATTTGCAGTATAGGAAAATTATAACTTCCGATATGGTACATTACCTCCTCTCACATAAATAGCTACAGTCCCACATTGAATAGGTGGACGGACTGGTGCAAGGGAAGAAAAGAAGCATCCTTTGAAAGTGTTCCAAGGACACCCTAAAAGAGAAGATTCTCGCATTAGAGGATCATACGTGAGTGGCCTCACCAGTTCTGTACCAGGTACACTCTTCGCCCAGTGTGGAAAGAGGTGACGCAGACCTGGGCAGAAAATGGGAGAAGTACATCCAAAAGGAAGAGACCAATGGGTGGATATAGATCCAAACCACCCAATATCTAAATTTCAATCCCATAGATTACATGAATGTGGATGAGAGTAAAAAGGATGTGCCCCTAGGTGTAGAGTGGCTAGGGCACAACAAGTCAACCACAATCCAAAACCCAGTTACAGGAACCGACATCCATGTGAGGTAGGAAAAAGGATCATACTGCTACTACAATCCAAACCCCAGCTATTTGGTGGGAGTAGCAGAGAGGATCATACCATTTTGACCTCAAGTTCAGCAGACTGAAATGAAATCTCGTTCCCACCAATCTGTGAACAGGACACATTGTAGCAATGTGACAAATTGTTTGACCAATCCAGGAACCCGACGTCTGGAATATCAGCATAAGAAAGATGCCCTTTTAAAGTAAACGCTGTCACTCAAAACCAATCTGACAGGAACTACCTACAGCACAGAAACATCCTCGGTATATGGAAATCATCGAGGAATGGCGTAAAGGAAGGACAACATTAATCTGCAAGTACCACCACTGTGACCCACAAAACTGGTGAAGTGAACAAGAGTATAATTGAGTGAGAGAACAGAGGCATCTATAATACATGTGTGAGGAGTTATGTTGGTTGGTTCAGCTCTGAATCCAAACCCCAGCCAATTGGAACCGACATCCATATTGAGGTAGGATGAGGGATCCCAATCGAGGGTGTGAACTGCAATTTTGATGGCTCATTCCAAAGCTATAAAATCCCCTCAAATACATCCGTACAGAGATGGAACATCGGATTGGAGCACATCTTGTCACAAAACATCACCACCCTATTCTCAACTGAATGGTTTCATCATTGTTTGAATTGTATATCAAATTCAGGAGGATGTCTCCATGGTCCACCACCCCAGTGGCATGGAACTGGAAAGTGATAAGAACTCCCATATTCCACTGGAAGAAAAAGGAGGAAGAAAATGCGGTGGAGAATCTGGAGGAACGTCAACACTGGAGACAATGCAACGGGTCACCAGAAAAACCCTATTTTGAAAAGCAGACTGTACCTGATTTATTTAATCGAAAAGATGGGAAGCTATCCCCTTCTGCTTTACCCATGAAGTCCATGAGTGAATATGGTCGGGAACAGGCATATTAATGAAGCAAGTCAATATCGCGAGGAAAACCCCATCTCAACAGTGAATGTTGATTGGCCATGATATATATATGTGAAGTAAACATGGCCTGACAGTTCAGAATTGAAGTATACCTGGCCAGGCACCACTCGCCACAGAGTGGGATCCATACAAGAAAATAAGGGAAATGCCCGTGAAAAATAAGAGGTATACAAAAGATAACTTACCCAAACACAGTCATGTTCAGGCATGTCAGCTGTAAATTTCACAAATATTTCAATAAATACATTGAAGTTCCACCCATAAATACATCGCCAGATATTTGAAACTTCTAGTTGTCTTTATTTTCTTAATTCTGGAGTTTCACTAAACATCAACAGTTTCAAGTATTAATTATGTGAGCTCTATTGTTTGTCTTTTGTAAGTGTGGCTTGGCATGCTCGCCCTTTCAGCTGTGGGGTTGTTCTAATGAAACTGTCAATTCCATTATTCGTTCGTAAAAAGTTGGCGGTAGATGGTGTTCACTAGCTGCCTTCCCTCTAGTCTATCACTTCCAAAATTAGAGAGATGGCTAGCATACATAGCTGCTTTGTGTAAAATTCAACCAACAAAATTTTGTGTTGGAATAAATTAAATGTCTCTTATGCTACTGCAAAACTTGTGATCAATCATTTCCTTCAATTCAGTGAAGTAGGAAGCTCAGATTAGCTTTGTAATACATATTCTACCAAACCTCTAGTTAGAGGAAATAAATGTAACCGAAAATACCACAGTAGCAGATGATGTTACAAAAGGTAATTTAAACTTTTTGTTAATAATGGTTAAATTTATCGCACTATTAATGAAGAACATATCTTATTGGTGACCATTTTTTATGTGCTTACTTCTATTTCTTCATATTGGTCATACACCTTTGTTTCTATGAGATCAGGATTAATTTTGTTCCACTTTTCTTGTACAGCGTTCTATAAACTGGTTGATATACAATGTTTATGACTTTCAAGTTTACACTCAAGCATACGAAAGGCACTAAAATTCGTTAGAGCTGCATTGGGGATTTGACAATATGTGGTTTGATGAGATTGCTGTGATTTTAATTGCATTGTAATTTTTCTCATAAAAATAGCTATTGATTTTGAGGCATGTCTGAAAGCTTTCGAGCTTTTGGCTTGTGAGCCTTTGTCAGTTACAAATCCTTGTTTATTACCTTGTTAATGATACCAAGATGTCCATCTTCATCTCAATGACTTTTTGGGTTAAAGAATTATTTTCTTTAACAATAATATTCATCTTGAGAATGAGGTCATTTATACTTAATAGTGTGAGATGTGTTTTTGAGAGGTTACTGTCCTAATGCTCTGCTGTGTGTGTGTGTTTTTTAGTTTCCACTGAAAATGTTTTAGTAACACGTCATTTAACAGTCTGTTGTATAAATATTTCTCTTCAGAAAGAGCAGTCACATATCTTTTCTTTTCATGCAACGAAGGAAAGAGCTTGGGAGTCTCGAGCCCTCTCCTTATCAATAAACTTTTAAAATGCATCCAAAAATATATATATATTAGGAAAACAATGAGTAATAAGACCTTTTTTTTTTGTTAATTTCTCAGTAATTATTATAAAAGTAACGGAAGCTACTTTTCAATTATAATATATCATTTACAATTTGATGGATTTACAGTGAGCCCATCCTTAAAAATCCTGGTTGCACATTTCATCTCTACAGCTACCAGTTGCTTTTTAAAAGCATTTCACAAGTTCAGTCATCTATTTCCATAATCCATAAATGTTTGTTTGTTTATTTAATATCGTGCAAAGCTACTAGAGGGCTATCTACGCTAGCTCTCCTTTATCCAGAAATGATAAACCATAGGAAAGGCAGCTAATCAACACCATCCACAGCAAACTTTGAGCTACTCTAACTGAAAAATGGGATTGGCCGTTACATTATAATATCCTCACGACTGAAAGGGCGAGCGTGTTTGCAGGCCATGTCAGACCAATCCATAAATGAACCACTCTATTCTGAAATCGTGAATAATACACTTATTTCTCCCTCTTAATTAAAATTTTGCTTCCATCCTTATTAATTATTTTGTTGCTTCAGTTAATAATATTTGAATGGATCAATTCAAATTATTTTTAGCAATCTTTTGAAAACACAGGAACAAAAAATTAACCCAAATGTCAACTATAGGTGTGATATTCAGGTGCACTGATATCTGCCAGAAAGTATAAAGTATCCACAAAGTGCAGGTTCTAGAGTAAAATTAACATAGACAGCAGATGAAATTCTTTGTTTGTTTGTTTGTTGAATTTCGCCAACGATCATTCCTATCAAAAGTATTCAAAGGAGATAAATTCTCAATTTATCAAACTTCCATAAGTCTTTGTATGGCCTCGCTCTATGACAGCATAAGACAGAGTCAAGCAGATATAGCCCATGGAACAAGCATTATTGTATCTAATATCCTTCTAAGATAAAGGTTTGGATCAAGTTTACTACCTTTCTACACACAGCTTATAAGGTTTGTCATTTACAATCTGTAGAACAGTGAGATCACCTGCACAAAAATGTAGAAAGATTTACCTGTATAAAAATATATTCTATATTAGATATGGAAGGGTAAAACATCTTGTACGTATATAAAGGCAAGGGGTTGTAATCCGCTTTCCGATGTACTATCAAACATGCTTGGGTTGCAGTTTTCTATTACTGATTGTCTCAAATAAAACCATCTTTGCAAAAATCCTGAATACACACTTGGGTGTGATGATATTTCTAATGGTCATCACATTAGCTACTTTATTTTCGCAATACTTGTGTCTTTATGTGATATGTTTGAAATAGAAGTCTACTGTTGCTTCTTCGGTCTTTAAATTGATTTTTTAAAATTCATGATATACACTTTGGACTCTAATAAAAACAAGCAAACTATTTTTCTTCTAGAATAAAAATTAAAAACTGAAATAATTAAGCAATAAATAGCTATGACCTAATGAAATGAGCACGCATAAATACACCCATTCTTTGTTCAATGATCCTGCCATCTGTTGGTGAAAAAAAGTAAAAAAGTGGGAGGAATAAGAGTACAACCAGTAAGCCTAACTTTAAAGTTAATTCAACAATACGTTGTATACCAAAACAATTGCAAAACATGTTACTTGTTTGCCTGCTCATTTTACTAAGATGGTCAAGTTAGGTTGTAAAATGAATATAAGAGGTTTAACGGGTTGAAGACAACGTCTGAGTCATTTGATTCATCTTTGTCATGGACATAACAAAAAAGATAAAATCATTTGTAGCAAGACAGGTGAGTTACTTAGGGTTAACGATCGCTAAGCTTAGTACTACTAGTACTAACGCTACATATTTTTCTTGTTACGAAAGCCTGTACACGAAACTTCCTTTGATTTTACGTAAAATGTAAATTCTTTGAGTTAGGGCATGTATTTTTCAGTTGCAACTTGCAGTTATACGCATGTTACGAGTAGTGTTCCACTTGGTGACGTGGTTTGTCATATGCATTTTGAGTCATTTATTAACTCATAGTCATACTACTTAAGTGCTATTACTACTAGATTATAAGTTAAAACTTACAGTAAACTTGAACTTATTAACTTTTAAGTTATTTAATTTTTTGTTGGAAATATATAAATTGATATGGATATGAAACTGAAGTACTTCACAAATAATAAGCATATGTAATTCAAGCTTAATGGTTTTGGTTGTTTGTTTTTAATGGTAAGATTGTTTCACATTACTTTTTTATTTATTTTTTAATATATTATACCAATCTATATTATATTCATACATTATATTGCTTTGTAGCTTAGATGTAAAACGGAATTAATAGTTGTTTTCTATTTCTCTCAACCTAGGGTTTTTGTAAAGGATAACAGTACAGTTTTATTGTACATGTTGCTTGCAACAACAACAAAAATTTATATATATTTATATGTATACTCAGACAAAAATAACTAAAAAAATATTTTATTTTATATGCAGTATGGGGATTGGGATATGAAATAATCACAATTTCCAGAAATAGATAAAATAGAAAAAAAAAAGTTTAATTAACCTTATGAAGCTATAGTGACTCAAGATTTATTAATATTAGTGTAATGACAATGTATTTAACAGTTGTTTTCGTATAATTCTGACACTTTACCATTTCCAGTTAATATGATATAATAAGTATAATTTAGTTTCAAATTTTGAAGGTTTTTAGCACTTAAGTAGGTAAAGGAATATATTTAGTTCATTATTGAAGTTGGCATGTTGGAAATGTAAATTTGAATGAAATAAACTGATACTGAACAACTAATCAAATGTTTAATATTAAAAACTTGTATGAAGTAAAATGTGTATAAAATTAGTGAAGAAGAATTGAACAATAGTGTACAACCTGAAACAAATTTTTAGTTCTATATTTTTTAGTATTTCACATAAGAATGAGCCTAAGGTGATAGCATAAGATCCTTGCAGGATGTTTACCAGGTTGTTTACCATTAAAATATAATTTTAATTAAGAAAAATACTTAACCCTTTGTTTGCAGCTTGTGTAAATCTGCCTAAAACCCTATGCACAGAGATTCGGGAATTTTTTGTGGAACATTCAAAATGTTGAACACAAAATGCTTGCATCATATGATGTCAACCACAGTTGCCTACTCTAACATCTTATGATGCTGACTGCAGTTAAAGGGTTTAGCAACAGCTATTAAAGTCTATGGGTGTGTTTAAGGATTTGTTCTTTAGTCAAGAAGTCAAAGACAGCTCTAAACATTTGAAGGTCCATCAGGCAACTTCAAGCAGTGTCAGATTTTTGTTTTTGCTCTTGTGAACAGAAAGCATTTTATAATGTTTGAATAGTAATAATGCATTAAATGTCACTTGCATGAAAAATTTAAAGTGTTAAGTTAATAATATCAATTAGTCAGAATCGTAACTACAATTATAAGGAAATAAACGCAGGGGACCCATGTTTTGTATTTATGCTACTTTTGTATTTATTTTCTAACCAAAGTGTTATTGTTACTCTATTCATATTATTATTATTATTACTGTTTATTCATTTTGTTTATGCCTTTATTCAAGGCGTATGTTTAATCAATCCACAATGTTGTTAAAAAAAAGTGACTGATAGCAGTGTAACTCTTTGTTATTGTAGAAGATCTATATTTATTTTCTAGTTTAACTGTCAATGTTACTCTTTTCTGTTTTGCTGTTTATTTAATATTGTTTATTAGGTGTGTTTAATTAATCAGCAATTTTACACTAAAAAGACTACAGTTGTTAACCTGCTTGGAATAATAATTATTAAATAAAGATTTGTTTTGTAAGTCAGCTGCATTTCTGTTAAATGACCAACCAAAAATTAAATTGTCTTGTCATGATGCTTTAACAGTTTTTAATCTCTTTATCTTTCTTTTTACCACCAAGGGATTAATAAATGTCTAATCTACCCAGTCCCCGTATTTAACATAGAATGTTCATGGTCAGCAATACTGCTAACCTACTCTCATGTAAAAACATGTAAAAGACTAGCCATCTTTGTCTTACAAAATATTTCCACTAGCATGTGTTTACGGGTACAATTCCCATTTTTAAACTTTCCTTTCCTTTTAACATGTTTATAAAAGTCATTGCCCTTAGTTTTAACATTATCAGCCAATTAATCTTTGTTAGACCAACTTAAGATGACATGTGCTTGATATTCAAACAATATATCAACATGAATGCAATATAGCTTACATATTTTCCATTATTTTTTTACAATAAATGTTTACAGTTGTTAGAGAAGCAGTGTTTTAAGATTGATTAATATCTATGTTATGGTATTTTTTGGGAGGTGGAGGAATATAACTTTTTAAAACACAGAAAAACTTTTAAGTGACAGAGGATCATTTGGTTGATTGGTATTACCATATCTACATCTGAAAAGGTTATTTGTACATAGAAAACAAATATATTTTTTTCCAAAAAAGCTATAAATTAAATCATAAACACCACATCATGAGGCAAACAGTTTCCCATGTTTACAGCTTTAATAAAAGAATAATAAGTTTTTAAAAGAAAAAAAAGTCTGTTTTTCAGATTTCACTGTTAAATTTATTATATCTATTCCTAATATTCAAGCTTACATTTCCAACTTTTCAGTCAACCACTAATTTCTGAACCCCTAACAATTTTGATTGCCTGAATCATCACCTCTAATAACCAAGGATAATTCTAATAAACCATCTTTGTACTCCTTCTGACATATTTATATCTTTCCTGTAAAAAGGGAACCAAAATTGCACCCAATACTTCAAATGAGGCCTCAGAGTTTTATAGAAGATTACAGTTACCTTTTCAATCTTTAGTTCTTATTCCTAGAAACAGAACCCAGAGATCTGTAATATGTGTTTGTTTTGTGATTTTGTCTCAGCTAAAACCCAGTTGAAAAACTTCAGGGTCTTTTAACTATCACTCTTTAATCATTCTCTCTTTTTTTTTTAACACCAGTTATCCCTTTACACATAATATATATATATATATTTTTTATTTTTTTTAATTATAAAATGTAAGATTACCCATGTAGTTGGTCATTCACATTTGAAAACAAGGGAGGTTGTAACCTTGAGATATTACTTGACCTACCATTTTGAGACACAGCTGTCTACATTCGTGCACAAGGTGCAGCTTTACAACAATATTCAAACAGGCAGATGAGGTATTATCTCAAAAGAATGACAAAAAACAAAGGTAGCTAGAGTGAAAGCAACTTAACTTTAATAACCATGGGTTATGTGAAGACTACATATACTAAGAATAACAGATAAATTTTGAAAAAATCTATATAAGAAGATAGAAAACACATGATATATTTACAAGTCACAGCAGAATAATATGTTAAACACTTGCAGCAAAAGAAATGCAAATACACAGTTGTAAAAATGGGCAAAATCTTTATTCATATAAATAGAGTAAACTTTACCAGCTTTTAATGCATTATATGACTTCTAACAGCAGTTGGAGTGGAGATATTTCACACGTGTACTTCAGAGGTGGAGTCAGAGAAAGAGATACTTCATATTTATGTCAAACTGAGGTCCTAATGCAATATACCACATTCCTTAGATCACGTATATCAGTATTCCAAATAAACATAGATAAGAAAGAGAACCTTCAAATTCATACTTACCTGTTCAACTATCCATATCACACCTTGAAAAGGACTTATCTTACACCAGAGATTAGACACTCATGGTTAAGTAGCCACAGACTTTAATCAGATAGCTGTTGCACTACACTGTATGTAACCTTTACCTAAACAAGGGAATTGGTATAAATTTGAGTTTTGGGCACCTGCTTTGCCAGGAAGAACACCAGCATTGAAGTTTAGAAAACAAATGAGAAAATATATATTTTACATTAATATGAAAAGGTAACTGTGAGAAGTTCAATTCTAAGTCACCTGATATTTCAGTTAGTGCAAATGGAGGATTGGGGGTTTGATGGTGCCATATATTTTTTTAACAGTGAGTTAAGAGTCGCACTATCTCTCTGTCAGCAGTTTGTAAACAAAGTCTTTATTGTTTAAAAAGTTGATTTGAACTTAAAACTAAATGTTGTGTAATGGAAATATTCATACAGAATGTTCAGAATCAGTATGCTATTCAGATAAAGTAAATAACTTAAACATTTTTGGGTTTTTTTCATTGTAACAGATAGAAAATTACTTAAAAAAGAAGTGGTTGGGGGTGGCTTCAGCCTACTCAAAAGTGGCCAAACCCCTGACTGCAGTACACAAATGATCATATTCTTTAGGTATTGACACAAAATGATGTCTTTTCCACTATTTCCTAACTGGTTTAAGACACCCAAATCAGAACAAAGTATGTTGTCAAATATACACTCTTCACATGACCTTAGATAGTTAACATGAAATGGTATATATATATATATATGTTTTATGAAAAAACTATCATTTCTCATAAACTATTATCAGGAATAGATATGCACAACCTTCCAGGTAAGTTAAAAACCTAGCATGTTTATGAACATGTATATATAGTCATTCAACTCGGATAACCAATCACTGTCTTGGGACTTTGGCTCCCAACAATGTTTTTAGACAAATTTAAAGTACAAACCCAAATACTAAAACTGATTCAGATTTGTACTTTGAAAGTTTCTGGTACTTTCTATGATTGGCTTTGCGGCCAAAACATCATTTATATTTTGCAAAATATGTCATGCTTTCAACTAATTAAAAACAAGTTTTGTTAAAATGAAACGTTTGAGAGGTTAAGTGGTGATTCAGTTCAGCTAAATGTTCTTATGTTCAGTTTTCTCATTCATTCTTAAAAGTTCAAGTAGAAATTATTAAAGATTTCCTATATATTTCTGTATTCAAAAGACTTGTTTACACACTCATTTTTTTTATATATGCATGTTCTCATAAATAGGGATCTCGATCACCATGTAGTCCAGTTGAACCACTCGTGTCAAGGGATTTTGTCATTGAAACAGCTGTTGTAAAAGAAAAGGTAATAAATATAATTTCTATTTGCTTTATTGTTTTTCATTTCTATTCATATAAATTTATAGAAATATGAAAATGATGATTTGAGAACTAATAACGAGAATATTAACTGAAACAATTCTGTATCTCAATATAGAATTGTATTTTACATTTTTATGTTAAGTTTTAATAATTTATACAAATGTGCATGTGAGCAGTATCAACTTGTATGTTTTAATCTAAACATGCTCATAGAACATTCTATTTTAATTCTTAAACTGAACAAATTATTTATGAATCTTTCTTTTGAAATGAAGTACAGTAATGAATTAACTATTTGAGTTAACATAACTAATGTGTTATATGTCGTCAGAAAATCCAAGTTACTGAAAGCTTTGGCCTTCATGTTTAATTTTTTGCCTTTTTTATTTATATCTTTTTTATGTTACTTATTTTGAAAGAGGGATTCTAAGTTTCCTCTAATTACAAAAATCTCAGTAAATTTTTCTGATGTCAGGTACACTTAAAGCCCGTCTTATGCAAATATTGAAATTTCAGAACAGCTAATGGCATTTTGTGCTCACTTGAAATTGGAACTGACAGAATGCTGGTGACTCAAAATATAGCTTGGTTTCTTTGTTGGTAGTTCTAGCTGGCCTACAGATTCAGAAACTAATGTTGTTTCTTCTGGAAATGATTGCAAATCTTTTTCTGAATTGAAGTTTGCAGAATTAGAGCCAAAGAGAAAAAAAAGTTAATATAGAAAAAGTTGTTTTGGGGGTAATTGTTATGTAGAAGGAAAAGATAGAAAATATATTTTGTAGGAGTTAAAAAATTAATATATTTTTCTATTGCAGCAGTTCCTTTTATAATTTAACACGGATTTAGATGGATATATATTGTGGCTATGAATAGACAAGTATGGCTAAAAGAAGTACTTTGTTGGCTAAAAAAGAACTAGTGTGGGCTAGCCCTGATAGCAGTTCAAAAACTGTATATTATAGAGTTTTATGTAGTAAACTACACATTATACAGACAGAGGTTGAGTATGTTATATTAAAAGTATTTTGGAATTTCACCACCTTGTTACAATCTGTGGTGCCACATCCAGTCTTGCTCTACCTGATGGCTGTGCATCTTGACAATAAACCTACAGTTTCCATTGACTAAAATCTGTCACAAGGTTGTTATATCCAAAGTACTCCTCCCTGCTTGCTTTCCATAATCAATCTAGTGTATGAGGACAATGATTTCATAGCACTTCTTTCAATAGTCTAATAGCATAGAAATCCATAGTGTTTGCATCTGGTGATATACTAGGTATGTCTTCGTATGAAATAGCATGAATATCTGTTTCATTCTCTAACTGATTGAGGTATGTGATGATTAAACAGGTATATTAAAGAAGCTGGGGCATGTGGATGGCTTTTGCTATTTACCTTTGTGTTCATGGATTCTCACCTGTTACAAGATGCTGCACATGTCTATCATGGCTAGGTTACAAATTGTTGTAAGTCTTAATTCTGGATGATTTTTGTATCCTGCATTGTTTTGTATTTCTTTATTTTACAATGCACTTAAGTACAAGGGAGATTCTTCTCTTAGAAATTCTAAATTCTTTATCTGAACAAGTCTTTATGGTCTAAGTATATGAACATTTTACATCAGAAAGGGCTGTTACATACCCTTATCAAAAGTAATCAGTTTTCTGTGGCATTGAACTATGTATGGAACACCATACACTACAATTTTATATTGGTTGTATTGTTGTCACATTGACTTCCTCACTTGCATATTTAAAATCATTTTAATATCACATACTCAACATCTTTAGAAGCAGAATACATCATACTCCAGTATTTCTATGGTGGAGCTGTATGTACTTAATTCCTGTGTTTTACATAATTCAATCTATTAAAATAGCTACATGTTATTTAAAGTAATATTTGATAAATATTTAGTTTAATGAAAAATTACATACCATCTATATCAATCATAAAAACATAGTGATTGAAATGTAAGTGCATTTGTTATTTAAGACTTAGAATTCAAACAGTCAGAAAGTGTGCAAGTCTTTAGATATTTAATCACTGTTTATAAAGATTTTTACAGTATTGGAATGCACATCTATAACAGTTATAACGACAAAGGATAAAGTTACTGTATACTTTTAGCAAGCTGAATTTACAGTATGGTTTTTAAGAGTGAAAAATTATTAATTTGTATGTGCAACTTAAAATTGGATTACGTAGTAAGTAAAAAATGTGTACAGTTAAATAACATTAAGTTGATAAAGTTGCCAAAAGGTGCTCTCTTGACTGCAGAAGCAAACTTTCATCCCAGCTTTTCAAAACTTGAGGTTGATTAACCCTGAATTAAAAACATATTTTTGTATTCTTTTTTTACACATCATTATTTTTCATGAAATAGAGTTGATTAGAGACAAAAAAAGCAGATTTTAGCCTAATTGAGTTTCATACTTCAAAAACATTTAAGTTTTTTACGTTCAATAAACACTATAAGACAAGTTACACCACATATTAAAGCATGTATAAGCTTTAATACTTGTTAAACCCAAGTTAAAAAGTTATGATACATTTTATTTCTAACCACTAGAATTTAGAATTTACACACATTTCATAAGTGAACCTGATTTTGACTTTTAAAGTATACATAAGGCTGGAAATAATGAAGAGAACCACTTTTTTGTTTCAAGTTTGTTTTTGAAGTGTATATGTATTTGTGCAAAAAAAAATGTGTAATTAAAATGGAGGATCACAAGTAAAAGCTGAGAAGCTACACAGAAGTTTAAAAACCTAAGTTAAAGAATTTATAAAACAAAGAAGCAATGTAACAAACATATACACCAGATGTGAATTGAAACAAAATGTCAAAAGGAATTACCAAAGCAAAAAAATCAGAAAGAGAAAATACCTTAAAATTTAGAAGTGACATAAGGGCTTCCATATCTACTTTAACAGTGTGTAATTTTTATTGATTGAAAGTACCAAAAGCCTTTTATTATATGCTATTATTAATCCCTTGTATGGAATAACTAGCTGAAGTACCTGTTAAGTGCACAGAGAAGATGCAGGGGCTCCCAGGTAGTGACATAGAGGGTTCAGATCCAAATGCCATCTGCTTATAACACTCTCTGGGTGTCCTAAGGATACATGCCAGTCTATCCTGAGGTTCACCAATTATAAATGAACACATTGTATAAGGAAGACATAGGTGCCCTAGGGGTGTTTTAGAGGGTCAGATCTGAATTCTGATCCCCCAATGTTACTTTTAGTGTGGGGAGAGCTAAGGGTACATGCAAGATTTGCTGACAATCAGTCCAGCAGTTTGCCAGTTATAAGCAGACTCACACTGAGTGTTTTTTCATATAATGGTTTACATACTTTGTAGGTATGACTTTCTTGGGAAAATGTATAGAAATCCTGTTTTGGAAGGCTCATGACATAAAACTCTCTGTTCTGTCTGAGAACAATCAGAAAGTTAAGAACAATTTTTAAAAAACCTGCAATAGTTTGCTAATTTATGTAATTTCACTTTCTAGAGTGTTCTGATAATATATTAAAGACATGTGATATTTGGTATGAGTTGTTTTCTTTTCTTTTTCCTGCTTGAAATAAATCACTGTATTTATTGTGTTTTGTACAAGAAAGGAAAGTTAACAGAAAGTGTTTCAAACACTGACTTTATTGACTGTTAAATGATGTTTATGAATAGTTCTTGTTCATTTAATTCTTAGCACTTTGTTCAAGAAGTTTGAAACATTGTGCATCAAGAACTTTTGGAAGCTGTATTCAAATGAGTACATAACATTTTATAAAAAAAATTTACCGTAGGTGAAATCATGGATGTGAAATCTAAATATTTTATATCTTTTATGGACTCTAGGATGACTACAGAGAGTCCACAATTAACCCCCAGGCTGAAGCTGAAATCTTGCAAAGCATAGAAGAGGTCTACTTTAATGATGACACCTTTGATGCTTGTGATTATCAGTTAAAGGTAAACTGAGTTGCATATAACCTTAGTATCAGAATAAATTACATACATGTCAGTGTTTTAATAATATATTTATTATAAATGTTAAGATAAAATTGTCAGTTTTTTTAAGCATCTGCAATATATTGAATTTTGAATAAGCTACCACTAACTACAGAAAAAAGTTTCATGTGTTGGCTAAAAAAGTGAAGCTTTACATCATTTATCAAGGATTAATATGAAAAATTCTATCAGTGTTTAAGGTTCCTTGATGATGCACTTGGAATTTGATAATTTAATCTACAGAACTTAAATATGTTTTATACAATTCACATTGCTCTATAATTCACTTTAGAACATTAGGAGGAAGACTGTACTCTACTAAAACCACAGCAGTCATATGACAAGACCTAAAGATTTACTTATCATATATGCAATTTCAAAGGACTGTCTATTTTGTAATGTAAATTTAACTGAATGTGCATGGGGGGTTAGTCCATTGGATCAACCCCATGTTGGAGAAGGAAGGTTACCTATAATTCTGAATTTACTTTGTATACCTACATGAAATGTAGCAAGCTTTTAGTAAAATGTACAAGTCTGTTGTACAAAAAAATCAGATGTGTTACAAACATATCTGTACTCAATATATGTTTAGGAATTGACAATGTTGGACTGAGTCAGACTCTGACAAGTTGGAGTGCAAGGTGATGTTCATGTGAAAAAGAAAAATACTTTTGTCCATCATTCAGTTTGATATTGCCTTTGCACAACATCCAAAATGCATATCTACAGTTTTATCAGTATTCTTATATATTGTATCTGGTATTTACTTTCTTCTCTCACAAGCTGTCACTAAATCAGCAGTGTAGGGTAAAATGAATAACTGATAACCCTGACATCAAATACATAATATCATGTGGAATGGCACTCTGTAAAAGTTGTGACATGCTCACTTTGATCTCTACCTGTGCATGTAGGTTAAGTCAAATAGGTACCCAGGCATCTTAATTCAAATGACTTTCGCTTTCATAAAAAAGTAATATTACTTGCCAATTAAGCTAATACAGTTTTGTGACATGTTAATTCTTGTATATATATTTCATACATAAAAGTAACTTACAAACAATTTTAAGACAAGCAGGCTTACGGTGTACCATTCAGAACTATGTAAAAACCAAGAAAAACTTAAACACTAATTTTTAAAGTTTACATACAAATCAGAAATTAGATATTAGAACAAAAAATGGACTAAAGATGTAGGGCAGGTTACAAATACATAAAGTGTAAGGTCATATGAAAATTACATTTATTGAACACTCAACTATCTAGCATGTGTGAAAAAAGTGGGAAAAGTTTTAAATCTTTAATTAGTTCAGTATTAATAATGGCTGGAGGTACCTGATGATGACAAAACCTTGTCGAAACGTTGTA
>NW_013666577.1:211143-234338 GCF_000517525.1 Limulus polyphemus | reverse complement strand
TACAACGTTTCGACAAGGTTTTGTCATCATCAGGTACCTCCAGCCATTATTAGTCTCAAAGTGGGTTCCTCGTCATCGAATTTTAGTTCAGTATTGTTTGACTAATAAGCAAAAACCAGAATTGGCATGCTGGTATTTTTTTTTTTACTTCCTCAGTATTAGCTGCTTTCATGATATTGCTCTTATCATTAAAAAATGCTGTAAAGTTGCTTTTGATATAAAAAAAACAGGACTATCTAGAGTCAATTTTATATCCTTGTGATTTACTTCTAGATAAAATCTCAAATTTAGATAAATACCTTGAGTTTTTGTTACTGTATAGCTTCATCCTCTTTATATATACAGTAAGCCTAAACATTTAAATTTCAATATGAACAACTAATTCATGTTCTGTCCTCATATCAACCCATTCACAATGGGTAGGTAAAAGTGTGCACCTCACAACATTTTATAGAGGTATATTCAAAATTTAATTAAACTATTTAATTCTCACTGTACACAAATAAACTTGGCATCAAAATGTAGTTGACAAATAGAATTTCATACAAGTTTTAAGTTCTTAGTTTTATAAAGAAATACTTTTAAAAATCCTTATTCTCCCTTAGTATGAGAATTGTGACATTTGCTCTTTAAGTATTCCCTCTTATCTAATTTATTTACCACTACTCTGAGAGGTACAGAATTTAACTTGAGTTACTCATTATAATATAAACATTACTCAGGCAAAGCATAATTTTTATAGCCTTTAGTCTTATTTGTTTGTGAAGCCATAAACTGACCCACTTTCTGCACCCACCTTTCATGTATAACCAATAAAAAGACAAAGTTTTAATCTATCAAATTATTATTTTTCATTGTTTTCTGTAGAGAGAATTGTCTGTTTCACCTCCAGTTAAAAACTTTTCCCATGGTATTCACATAGACAAGCTTAGCTGAGTTTTTAAAGGATCTTATCGCATATTTAGAAAGCCAGACAAATTATGGTAGTTATAGGACATTGTTTGCTTTGTGTGTGTTATTATTCTGTGTTTTTAGGTGCATTATTTAATTAAGTAAAATTTATTTACTTTAGTAGTACCATTAATATAAAAAAGTAGGCTTAAGCTTCATCGACAGTTGACAGCAAAAAAACAAGAGGACCCAGGTAAGTACTATATTTATTGTTTTTCAAGTGTATTCTTCATTTATTGTTATAAAGTACCAAGAATTTAAAAATTAGAAACTTATTAAGTTAGATTACATAAAGTAGTAAAAAAAATGTTCATGAGGCATGCTCACCAGCAGCTTATGTGTTACGTAATTCAATATGGCAACTTGAGCTGCATGTTCACCGAGTGATTTACAACTTGTGTGGGGGGATTATCAGTTCAAAGAGCAATAAAGTTAAGTATAAACAGATGCATACTGTTATGAGCTTTAAGCTATTTATTATAAACAATTGTAGTTCTATGTTACTATTTACAATTATTCTAGAAAGAAAAAGGGTAATTTAGATTTGTATTTTTTAAGTTGGTTGTGAAGTCATTAAATGAACCAAATGGATAAAAAGTTAGGGTAGAGAAAATAACAGATAAAATATAAAGTTTTACTGAAAAAAATCATTTGATATTTATTTAGAGATTATGCAAATGAAATTTCACAAGTTTCAGATAAAGAAAAGTATTTTCAGTCTTAACATGAAAATCACTTAATCACTTGGCATGGGGCAGTCAACACTCTGACTTCTTATATTCTTGGACAAATTTTTATAACAAATACATAATTAAAAAGTGATTTTTTGTGTACAAAAGATTTGTAATATTTACTAAAGTTTGACAAATTTCATGAATAAAAAACTGAGTACTTTCAGAGTTATAATAAGTATACCTTCATGGTGGTTATGAGATCCTGTAAAATACACAAGCCTGTTGCAAAAAGGTTAAGACATGTTTTACTCTGGATTGTGTTGTAAAAGATAGTTTGTCTGTAAAGTTTTTCAAATTCATTGCTCTCTCACATTTATAATTCAATCATCTTCTCTTTTAACATTTTTGGAATTGGGAAGAGTCATTTGTAAAACTATTTCCTTTATAATCTATCTACTAGTTACTTATATCAGTATCCAATGATATTTATGACGTACCTTATATGATTTGGTAAATACTCTTGTGTATTGTCTTACAAATTTTATATGTCATGGATAATATTCACATTTTTTCAGTTGAACTGAACCATTTGATAATCTTTTAATCCTGTTTTATGTACCTTACTTGGTAGCTGTTACACCACCGTTGAAATCCTATTGTTCTAACCATTGCTGGACATTCCTTTCCTTACTACAGTATTTTATCTTAGCTTTTGTCTTGATATTTAATTGTTTTCTGATCCTACAATTGTACACATAGATTGACAAAATAAGTTTTTCTCAATTCAAGTTAGTTACATTTGTGGAATGTTCAGGAAATAGAAATCACTCTCCTCAATTCAAGTTAGTTACATTTGTGGAATGTTCAGGAAATAGAAATCACTCTTTTAATATCCTTAAACTTTTATTTGAATCATAGTTTTAATTTTTTGTTCTGTTTGAGAAAGGCTATTTAAGTCGCATTACTTAACAAGAATTGAAGATGTGATTGAAAAACTTAAGTAGTCAGAATCACACATTCACATGTAAATGAGTGACAGAATAAGTCAAGTCACAGCAAAGAATTCATCAAGAGGTATCTCCTTGAAGGACATTTTAAAAATAACTTAATTGGCATTACAAATCAAAAATATTCTAGATCTAATTTTTTCTGTAAGAAATATGATAATTTATGTCTGTTTGTTAGAAAAAACTTCTTTAATTCTAGTTTAGAAGTGATATATGTAGGAACTCAGAACTCTGTTCTTGGATTGATTTAGCCCTGAACTTCATTATAAGATGTCAGAATGTAGTCACTGATTGTCCGTATTCTCATGTAGAGCAGTTTTCTGAGTAATATTCAAGGTATATAACATACCTGTGGTATTTTCTTTTGTGCACAGATGCTTCATGCATATGGTAGTCTAAATAAGTTTACTGAAGATAGAGAATACAATGAATAATTTTTTCTTAACATATGCAAACATTGTTTAGAACTAGATCAGTAAAGGTATAAAGTGTATGTTATTTGTTTGTATTCACAGAAAATCCCTGCTGAGCTTGATCTGAATCAGATCATCAGAGATAAAGAGTATCTTCAGAAGCAGCAGTATGTAGTGAGTATCTGATGATTTGAAATTTAAGATTGTAGTGTCTTAAAAATTGCAAGAGCACAAAGTAGAATGATGAAAGATATAAATACTTGTACATATACATGGTTATTTTATAAAGTTAGTTGGCCTTCAAAGATGTTTGGTAGATGAACTAATGAGACTAAGAAAGGTGATTTCAGTGCTAAAAGTAACTATCACCAGGAAATTTTGATCATAAAATCTGCACAGCCAACATGTTAACATTGTTTGATAAGACCACTATTAACCCCTTATCATCCATGGAAGGTTTTTTTTTTCCATTACTGTAGCAATAATTTCACCACAACAAACCATGCACGAGGCATTTAAATGACTTGTGAGACATTTGACATATACATATGTGGATGGAGATGATGTCTAGCATACATAAATATACAGGTGGAAGTAATGTCTGCCATGCATAAATATACGTGTGGAGATGGTAAAGGTTAATGATCACTATTGGTTGCATTCATGAGAGAATGCTGAATTTGATTTGTGTTTACGTACATTTTGCTTATATTGCTTGTGTGAAGCTTAGAAATGCAAGTGAAGAAAATCTTAATATCATAGGCAGGGTGCAACACATTATGCATAGTACAGTGTGTGTAATCACAGTGCATTTTCTGTATTTAAAATATCTGAGGGTTTAACGTATTTCCTGGATTATAGCTCAGTTTGTTTTGTACACTTGAAAATAAACTGTGGCTGTTTTACACTTGGTTGTAGTAGTGTGATCTATATATAATAATTTAAAATATTGATTAAGTTTGGTATGACATTTATAGAGTCAATGGTAAGCTTTAAATCAAAATTAACTTGAACATATACAAAAATACCTTGAGATTAAGCACATAACCAGTTCTAAGTATTTGATATTATTTTTGTTTGTTGCCAGTTACCTACATTCATAAAATCTATCAGCTGAAATTTGGTTCAAAAGTAGTAAGACTCAAGAAGGATTTAGTTTGTGGCTTCTTAAACTTGTAAACCAAGAACGTTACAGCTGGTCTTTGATGGTTGGTGACAGAATAGTAAACAGTTCATGTAAAATGCCAATAACAGATATAATTATGTGAAAAGAAATGAAAATAATGCTGACCCATCTTTTACATATTGTTATTCAAAATACCTCTTAACTGCTCCCTAGTATCTTGGTATAGTTATAGAGAAAGGTACATGTGTAAATACATAGATGGATAATGTTAAAACAGTATGTGGAACCTTGGTAAATATTCAGAAACATCATTAACAAATCACAGTTTTGGATTAACAAATACTCATTTTTAGTTACATAATACATAAATATTTAATATCTAAGTGTATAGAGCTGAGGTTAAAACATTTAAGACCTTGCTAGTGGTTCTAAGAAATGTACATGCATATGTTTACTAGGGCAAGTTTCAAAAATAACTGAAGGGCAGATTTTCTTTTAGTGAGTTGCTCCCTTGACCCTCAACATAATTAAATTTATAACCCTGAAAATAATGTTTATTCTCCTAAAAGATAATCATTTAACAATATTGTAACATGCACAAAGCTAATTTAGTTCATATTTATTGTGAAAGAAAATATGTGCTTAGGTCATTTTTATATATTGTAGTGGATTTGTTCTCTTACTTTAAATCCTTTCTGATAACACCACTAAATGTGTTTGAACATTGTAGTGCAAAACCTGATCTACCTGTTACTAGTTGACTTTAGTGTATGTAAATATTTATGCAATATTATTTGAAGATAAGAAACTGTTTATATTTAAGTTATTCTCAGTCCGACCTTGTGATTTTTCTCATCATTGCTGTTTTCAAACAACTCTTAGGTTTCTAAGAAAGTTTCAGATCTCATACTTCAGAACCAGACTGCCTACACACAGGAGCTGCATAGAGTCACAGAACTTCAGAAGAATCTAGAACAAGCTGGAGTCATATGTTCTCAAGGCAGAAGGTATAAAAACTAACTGTAACAAATATTTTGAGTATAAATCTTTTATTAAATGGATTTTAATATTTTTACCATAGCTTTCTGTGACTGGTGGATTCATTTTCCCAAAACTTGGGAGGGGGGGGTCATATCTACTTTGGGTGAATTATATATAACAAATTAAAGTGTTAGAATCATTCTAACGTCTATAGAAGGCTTATAATATGTTTTTCACCTTAAGTGCTGTTTTTCAACAAAACCAAATTGATGTTATATGTATATATGTACATACACATGCACACAGTTATTACCTACTAACTACATTATATTTTTCGTTCTAAGTTTGCTGTTGTAGCTGTTTATTGTCCTGTTTTACTAAGATGTATTCTCAAGGCTTCTCAAACAGTAGTCCACTTTGTTACTAACTAGACTGGACTGCTGTCCAGCTGTGTTCATTTAAAAAATATCTCACATGTACTGCATTTTAGATATGGAAACTGGATGTAGCTGATATTTTATTTCAACTATACAAACATGTATTTTTTAAGTGGATGTGGAATGCTTATTTGTTTTTCATTTTTATCTTCTATAGATAATGGCAGTTTTTTTATCTTGGTATGTAAAGCTGTTGTTTGTTGATCAGTGTTGTAAAGTTTTATGTTTGGTTATTCATCCTGGATTTATATTATGGTATATCTTTTTCATTTGTTCATTTATCTGTTGGCCATGTATTAGTGGCTACATAAACATGTGATGGAACATATTGCACTGTTACATTTTTAAAGTTTCAATGTCGCTTTGGTATACCATGATTTTATGGTGCTGTTGACACTTTTTAATAACTTAATAGTTGTTGTAATTTCTCTGAATATTTCAAGGTAATCTGAAGAAATATAATAGTCATTTTTGCAGTAGTAGTTTACTTTGTCCTTTTTATTGTTTTATAGAACTATTACATCATAGCTACTATTATGCAACGAGCACTCACTGTTTGAGATGAGTTGATGTCTTTGCTTATTTTGAATTGTACACATTATTGATTCTGTAGTGTAAGAAGTGTGATAGAAATAGTTTAGAATAATTTGAAAAATATAACCTGCCTCTTCTTGAGACCATTGTATCAAGATTTGTTTTCACTTTCATTGTAACTTAAGTAAGTGGATTTTACTTCTTGATATTTATTAGGAAGTTTTTGGTGGTGTCATCTGTTTATCCAAGCCAGGTTTTTGTTCATGTGTAGCTTTTTGATGGGTGTTTTGTTCAGTGTGTTTGATATTTATGTGTATTTCATCAGCGTTTAATTATGAGCTAGAAATCTATGTCTTTATAATTTCAAAGAAGAATTGAAAGTAAATCAAAACCTGTTAAACAGGCTTAGTGTTATAATTTTAAAGAAATAAATAATTGCTATTTAGGTATCTATACATGTAACATTCTGTCTGTAGTGGTATTTTGTAATTAAACTTCTAGCCACCTAGCAAGAGCCAGAAAGGATTTTACCACTGCTAGTTTAGGGATTCTTGCAAGTTTCAGGAAAAGAGAACGACTTTTGGGTCTCCTAAAATTTCTGCATTCAATTAAAACCATGGTAAGAAGGCTTCTTGAGTGATACATACATGTTTCAAAATATATGAATTGGGAACATTGTTTAATATTTTATATAGATAAAAAACAAATTCTTGTGGGATTTTACAAGAAATAGTCGCTAGGATATCCAAATATTCTGATATTTGTCTACAATTTATAAGCTGAAAGATGGGTGATTTGTAAGTAAATGTGTTATATGAAAAAAAAAAAATTAATTTGTATCCAAATAAACCTTCTGTTTGATTCCTTCACAAAAGTAATGCCCTGCTCAGTTGAAAAATAATTACTCAGCTTTCAGCTTCTACTGAAAAAACATGTTTTTTTTTTTAATTTCTTCTTCTGGTAAACTTGGTGGATATAGTGCAAACTCAGGATTGAATTCTAAAACATTTGTTATGCAAAGCAATGTGAAATGGAGTGTTGTAATAAAGTTCTGTGACAAAAATAAGTGTAATAATTCTGATATATAGTTTGTGTTCTGTTGTTCTTTTCACAGGAACAGTAACATATAAATTCTTCTTCCTGTATTAGCTTTAGTTATTTCTATTCTGAAAAGTTTGAAATAAGAGGTTCTTTAACTTATTTCTACTTAGTGTGGTAGTTACAATAATTAACATCCTACTGTTTATTTGTTGCTATTAAGCTGTGATTATACATAACTTGAACTGTATAATATTATTCTACTTAGTATGATGGCTGCAATATTTAACATCCAATTATTTATCTGTTGCTCTCAGAGTGTAATGATACATAGTCTGAATTATGTAATGTTATTCTACTTAGTATGATGGCTGCAGTATTCAACAGCAAAGTATTTATCTATTGCTATCCAACTGTAATGATACGTAGTCTGAATTGTATAATATTATGTATGGCTAAGTTTTATGTTTTTTGTTAATATATATTAAAATTTGTTTTCTACCTGACGTTTTTTTCCTAAAAGATGACACACGACTATTACATTACCGTGTTATAATGATATCCAGTAGGCATGTTTTATAAAGTGAATTTACACATAAGAGTAGTTGCTTAAAAGAATGTTTTGGCAAATATTTTAGTTCCAGTATTTGCTAATTAATTTTTATTAGGGGTGGTGTAGGGGAAAGGGCAGTCATGCTGGAGCTGTAGGTATTCCAAAATGTGCCTTAGCCTCCCTTGTAGCCCACACAATCAATGAAAAGTGCTTGCTGGTAATGCTAGTTTACTTTCTAAGTGCTACAGTATGTGTGTTCACAAGATGTAGAGTGTAGTCCCCCCCCTAAATTTTGTCTAGCCCATCAGCCTCCTCACTGAGAAGAGGCTGGCACCACCCCTGATATTTGTTGTGATACTTCCATTAAGGTTTAATTTATGAAGCAAATATATAACTACAACTTCTACTGGAAATTAATGTTTTGTAGCTATGTTTCTTCCAAACAAAAATTTTGTGTAGCGAATAAAATCTGAACAAACATAGTAAAATAATGTGAAATTGTTAATTAAGCTTTAGCTGTTTTTATTTTTTATTCTTACAGCTTAAGAAAGAATTTGCTTATAGAAAGGATTTTTTTTTCTGCATTTTTTTTTATTCTAGCAAGAAACGGATGTAAGACTAAGAGAACTCTTAGAGGTAAGATGATATTTGTAAATTTAAACATATTTAAATACATTAAACTTTAAGGAAATGCCTAAAGGGTACTAAGGTGATAACTATACCCGATAGTCACAACCAAAAATTATTATGATGTATATATATTTTGTCATTTTGCATATATTACTGTAAAGTTTTTGCATTTCTAGCTGTAATAAATAATGAATAAACTTAGTATTCCAAAAGTTGTTTAATCTCAAAGTCTACGTTCAAGGGAGGTCCAGTTCAATCTACTCTTTGATCAATGTGTGGTATTGGTTTATACTAGTTTCAGAGAATTCCACTCCTCATCAGTAACTCTGAACACAAGTTAACCAAAGAGAGAGAAGCTGGACCTATATCATAGTGAAAAGTATCAAACATATTGTTGGTGTGAATGTACTTTATAGTTGCTTTGAGAAAAACCTATACACCTGATAGGTGGAGTGAAAATAAAGAGTCATTGGCCACTATTCAGTTCTTCACCTTATATAGCTGCACAATAGCAGGTATAATAAATAATCTTAGTATTCCGAAAGTTGTTTAATCTCAAAGTTTTAGTTCAAGGTAGGTCCAGTTCAATCTATACTTTGATCAACATGCGTTACTGGGTTATACTAGTTTTGGAGAATTACACTCCTTATCAGTAACCCTGATCACAAGTGAACTGGACCATAGTTTCATAAATTATGGATCATCAGTAACTACATCTTTAGTTACTGAAATTTCCCTTCTGATCTTTGTTTTTTACGTTTCTTCAAATATTTTTGACTTGTCTAATGCTTATCATTGCTCTCATTTTTTTTTAAGTTTATGATGTGCCAACACTTACACCACAGGGTTCCTGGTTCTTTTTTCGTGCTTTCTAGGTTTACATTTTGTATTTCTAACAAGTTAACTTTTGATTTGAATGGATAAAAGATAATAAAGAATAAATTGACACATCTAAATGAAAACTTTTTATAATTTTCATTTAGATATGTCAATTTATTGTGCATTATCTTTCACACAAGTTTTTATTCTCACATCTTGTTGAACAACATTCATTCTGAAATTCTTTGATTTTATGTACAGCCAAGAAATGTGTGTATAATATTGCGTCTTTAAGATTCAGTAGATTAAGGACTCAGGATTACATTTTATTCCTTTTTTTGTTGATTGTCATCTTAGTCATTTAATTAAGTTCTCTTTTAACTTGCATAGACTTATCCACTTTGTCCTGGTAATAGATTAATCTGGACCTTTCTCTTGTAGATACATCGATTTGATTGTGCTATTTCTGAATAAGAGCCTTCAATACAAAAAAACAACAACAACTGAACATCTGTTATTCCAGTGTTTCCTTATACACAGTTTCAAGGCTCAGTTAAAGCTAAAAAAAGGCTTAGAAACTTGCATATTAAGAAGACAAAGTGTACAATGTTTTGTGCATTTTAAGAATATAGTAATATTAAGAACTAAAAAACAGATACAGGCATTATTGTAAAGGAAGGGCACACTAGTAGGGCAAATGAATTTTTGTCCATTAAGTTATGTGCTTGTTAAAAAAAATGATAAAATACTTCCAAAAGTTTGAATTGTTAGCCAAAACCCTTTTTTTAATACCTTTTAGATTTATGGGTTAGAAATTAATTTATATTGTTACATCTTTGTTTTTGATTTTAGTGAATGTAATCTTATTTCTGTCAAAAAAGTTTTTACATATGTCAATAAATATAACTATTCTGTAGGAAGAAGATTACCCAGGCGCAATTCAGCTCTGTCTGGAATGTCAAAAAGCTGCAATACAGTTCAGGCATTACAAGTGTATTAGGTAGAGTTTATTTTACTATTCAATCTATTTCTTGCCCAGAATGAACTTCTAAACACTAATTTGTTGACCAAACATTGCTTTTTAGTATTTATTTTCTACCAAAAAATCAATCAACCAGAATTTCTATAAGTGCTTATTTTAATGTGTAACTCCAGGTGGATTATTCCAAAATTGAAATAATAGTCAACAAAAATAATTTTCTACAAAAGATTTATTGATGTACACATATATAATTGTCCAGTTGATAAACATTTATTTACATAAGTTTTGTATGAATATCTCTTTGATTTCTTCTAGTATGTTATTAAACTCTTACGGAGTTTTTGTGTTTAATCCAGCAGCTTCTATTTGTTAGTTCCAGTGAGTGGCTAGATATTTATTAAAATGTTATTAGAAATTGTAAATACTTTATTGGTAATTATTATTATTTTTTTGCTTTTGTTTTTCATTTGTTGTTTTTGAAAAGCATGTTTAACTTGTACATTACTGATGGAGTTCAGGGTGACTGAATACATCCTTTATGTACAAAATGACATAGGATTAGACTTCTTCATTTGTTAAAAACAGCTATAAAAACATTATTCGGACTTCTTGTTGCTATGCATATTGTTTAAACATATAAATCTTGATGATCAAAACAAATTGCTGCCTCAGTCTAACCTCTGTATTACAATCTTAATAATACCTTTCCAATTTCTTAAAATTGTATGTATCGTAATTGACTTTTTAACATGCGATATGGAAGCTACTGGTAAAAATCTTGCATTTGTTGGCTAAACCATCTTTGTGATTTTGATTTTTCTCCAGAAAATAGATACATATTTATATGTGTGTGTTTATGGTTTTGTAGCATTACTGCTTATTTTTTATATTTTTTTTTTATTCATTAAACCAATTTTGCATAATTTCTTGCTTTTTTTTTAGATTTATTGTTTACAATAAATATTTACAGTATATTTATGTATTCAAGGTAATTGGGAAAGAGTGAAGTATTTTTAAAAATTTACTTGCCACTTTCAGAATTTTTTTTGGCTTCTTTGGCAAATTGAGAAGTGAAATTTTAGTAAATGACATTGTTTAGTGAAGTTCATTTGTAAATGTGTGTATCTATCTTTTGCTTATTTCAAAAATATTTTATGTTTTAAGATTGGTGTTCTATTCCTTTATACAAATACTTTACAAATTTATAAATTTTCATTATGTTGGTAGTCCATTATCTATACCAAAGAGAGAGAGTACAATGCTGTACTTAATTTTTAATTATGAAGATGAATTGGCTCAAAATATCACAGCTTTTTTTACAGTTTATAATATAATTTTAGTATGTGTATACTTTTTTCCTCTATATTAGGTAAATTTCTTATTTTGTTAGTGAATTGAGCTCTAAGCTCCAAGACACATTAGAAATGATGGAAGAAAAGCTTGATGTTGCTCTGTCAAAAGTCTGCACCAACTTTAACACTACACACTATGAAAAACTACAAGCTGCATACAGATTACTGGGGAAGACACAGGTAAGTTTGAAACCAGTATAGATTTTCAAACTTTTCACACTAGGGCCTTTATATGGAGAACTCTCATGGCAAGGTTATCTGGACTGGTGTACATGAAAAATTGACAGATAACAAATAAAGGGTCATTGAGAACAAGGTGTAGTGCCTTGTGGTTTCTCTTGAATAATTCCCTTGATAATATATGATTATAGAAGGTTATTGGTTTTTTTGTTTTTATTTGCTGTTGTTTTTATTCATAGAAAGACATACATTTCATTGGCTTGACAGATATCTATATATGAGCTACTTTTTAAGGATGAAGAAATATGGCTATCAAGATGTTAGGGTTTGAAGCAGTTTGCATGTTTTATGTAGCAATGTTAATTATTCCCGTAAAAGCATATTTTGTGATATCTTAGCCACTCAGTTGAAACTTCAGCATCAAAGAGAAACTTCTGATTGTTTTCTAAAGGAAATAATAGTACAGTATTTGGTCAGATAATGATTATTTTTAGGAAACATGCACTGGCAAGTCGCTCTTACTGTTTGTTATACTTTTCCCCATTTTTTACTGAGTCTATGTATGACTTATTACTGCTATGCAAGTCTACAATATATTTATTTCAGTTTGAAATTCCTCTAATACAATTATGTGTGTGTCTGATGTATTTCATGAAAATCTCCCAGAAGGATCATTACATCCACATATCACAATAGATAAAAGCCTAATATCCACACATCACAATAGATAAAAACCTAAGATCCACACATCACAGTAGATAAAATACTTATATCCACACATCACACTAGATAAAAGACTTACATCCACACATCAAAGTAGATAAAAGACTTACATCCACACATCAAAGTAGATAAAAGACTTACATCCACACATCAAAGTAGATAAAAGACTTACATCCACACATCAAAGTAGATAAAATACTTATATCCACACATCACACTAGATAAAAGACTTACATCCACACATCAAAGTAGATAAAATACTTTTATCCACACATCACACTATATAAAAGACTTGCATCCACGCATCAAAGTAGATAAAAGACTTACATCCACACATCACAGTAGATAAAATACTTATATCCACACATCACACTAGATAAAACTTACATCCACACATCAAAGTAGATAAAAGACTTACATCCACACATCAAAGTAGATAAAATACTTATATTCACACATCACACTAGATAAAAGACTTACATCCACACATCAAAGTAGATAAAAGGCACATCCACACATCACAATAGATAAAAGACTTGCATCCACACATCACAGTAGATAAAATACTTATATCCACACATCCCACTAGATAAAAGACTTACATCCACACATCAAAGTAGATAAGACTTACATCCACACATTACAATAGATAAAAGACTTACATCCACACATCAAAGTAGATAAAATACTTACATCCACACATCACACTATATAAAAGACTTACATCCACACATCAAAGTAGATAAAAGACTTACATCCACACATCACAATAGATAAAAGCATGTCATCTGCACAAGTATGGTCTGTCTAGTCAATTTCTACTTGCAACTTTTTTCTTACCATATTTACTGATATACTATTTGTAATTCTAGACTCTCTTACTTTAATTTTGTTTTTTACAACTAGTAGCCTTCAAATGTATGAGTTACTAATAGTATTATTAATGTTCAGGGTTTCAGTGTAAGAATGAGTCAATTCCTTTTTAAGCCTAACTATGTTGTGTTCAACAACATCTTTTAACCTTCAGATGAAACATACAACAGTTGTGTTTCCAACTAATTAGTAACAAGGTATGTGAAATTGTGACCAGTGAATGGTATAGACATCATTGGACATTGCTACTTACAATACCATCTCAACATTCCTATTTTAACATAAGATATAAATGTATGATCAATTAAACAAAATTTTCTGTTTCAAAAAGTACCTTGCCTGTACTAACTAATTATAAGTATTTGTTATTTTATCAGGTAGATTTTTCTTAGCAAATTTTGTCACATTAATTTTAAAGTGTCAAAAACAATAAATGATTAGTCAGTTTTAAACTCTGCATTTTTAGTAATGTTTGTAAATAATCATAAATTCAAGATTTAAAAATATGCTTTGTTACCCATCAGTCTATTTGGTTACCTGCGTTAGTCCACATTATGATTTTTTATCTTCCAAGTTGTAGGAAAATTATGCATTTGAACTTCAAATCCTTCATTGTTGATAAGGAAAAATAGTTAGATGAATAAATGCAGTAGTTTCATGAGCACATGTCCTTTCCACTTTTACTCACAGTTAGCATAAAAATATATTGATTTTAAACAGCTTACAATATTTTTGATAATAAATTTTTTGTTAAATATATTTCCGTTTTGATATTTAAGAATTACTTCACAGTATTTGTCTTGACATAGATGATTTTAAGATATATAGTGAATAGATAACTGTTTCTCATATTGAAATGTATCTTAAACTCATTAGTATACTTACGTGTCATTAATGTTGTTGTACACTAGGTAAATGGATCAATTGTAATAATGTTTGTAAATAAAATTGTTTTTTAAGGTATTGAAAGGCTCTTTGTTATCAGTTTCCTAAATATATATATATATATATATATATATATACAATTCAACACAATACTATTGTTTTAGGCTGGCACCCAGGTAATATAAATAAGGTGGAAACTTACATGGTATACAGAGGGTTTTAGTAAAATATCAAAGGTTTTATATTACTATACAGAGTTTAAACCTACTGTTGAATTGCAGCGATATATACAATTTTAGAGAAGTGACACGGAAGTGAAATTTTTAGATTTTTCTGAATGTGCACCTTTTTCTTTCAGACTGCTATGGACCAACTGTTGATGCATTTTGCCAGTGCAATTCACAACAAGGCTTTCACTCTGGTACTTGGTTATGTTGAACTTTGTGCTGGTGGATCTGCTACAAAGTTCCAGAAACACCACTATTCTGAACTTGCTAAGGTTAATATTAAGTTTTAATAATCTGTATTTCTTAACCTTCTAAATTTTCTCAATTAAGCAGATCAGGTTAAAATAATTTAGTATATTTGTTAAAAGAAAAAAAAGTACATCTGTATATTGTTAATCAACTTTTTGTTCTGCTTTGTTTTTCTCAATTTCATTTATTTAATAGCTAAAATTTTGAGTTTATCTTGAAATCAATAGTCTGATTTTGTGCTCTTGTACATTATTGAAATATTGTTTTTTAGTTATTGGTAAAACTTATGAACTGTATTTACAGTTGATTACAGTTGAAACCTTTACACCATGTCTCAAAGATCTTTGTAAAGCATTGTGGGAGGTGATGCATAGTTACTGGTGCATTGTGGAGTGGCACGAGGATCACGATTCTCAATCGTCCCAAGGTAATTAAACATCAAATAGATCAGTTTATGAGTTGATAAAACTTAGAAATATCAACAATTTAAAAGAATAATTGTTTATTATCTCTGAAATTGGTCAAGGTCATTTTGATCAACGTTGTAACTACCATGTAACCATGAAGCTATACATACTATAACTCTTAATAAGTGTATCTTCATGAAATTTGACAAGCTTTTAGTAAACGTTACAAGTCTGTTGTGCATAAAGGATAAAGTTTTTGAATAAAGTAATTTTACTAAAGACTTGTCTGTGAATCTACAAAGCCTAAATCTAAATGAAAGGCTATTTTAAGGTTAAGAATAAAAATACTTCTTGTTGTCTTACAGTATTTGTATTTCATTTGCATGACCTCTAGAACCTCCTAAATGAATATTAAAAGTTTTTCCCGTAAAGCTTTATATTTTATCTGTTATTTTTTATATCCTAACATTACTTGTATTGGCGTCTGTCAATTTGACCAACCTTGTAACCATCATGTAACAAACAAATATGAAATCTAAATTATCCTTTTTTTTTTCTTTGTAGAATGACTGCATTTTGTAATAGACAATTACTCACTATTTATTTTTATAGCCAAAGCTTAGACTTTTCACATCTGGGTTCATTTAGTTTTATTTCTTTACAGTTGTACTTAGACCCTTTTAGAGTACACTGAAAGCCATTTATCACAGCCAGACAATTTTGTGTAAACAGATGATCAAGTAAAAAAACTCTACAATTGAATTAAAATCATGCATTGCAATGTATATGTGCTAAGAAATTGAGCATCACAAGAAAGTTTTTAATTAATTTTTTTTAATTTATATTTTTATATCTAAACTAATAAGTTTCTAATTTTTATCTTTGATAATAAATAAAAATTATACATAAAATATTTAGTACTTACATCTGGAGTTTAGGCCTTTTGTCATTGACAGTGAAGTGCTGTAGGCCTACATGTTTTGGAACAATGTTGGTTGCCTAAAATATTATTAATGTATATTTCAAATATGCAATTTTAAACACAAATTATTATCACACATAAGAAATAAAATGTCCTGAAAATACTGATTTTTAACTGGCTTTCTAACTGAGCTATATATAGATTTAAAAAATTCCATTAGATGTTCGAGCCAAACAACATGGAGCCACAGTATGAAAATGAGGCTAAACATTTCCTTGTTAGTCCTGACAAGTAAATGAACTAGTAACAAATTTTTCAGAGCAGAATTTGATTTTTGTACATGTTGCAAAATTATGGCTTTGCAATATTGCTCGTATAAATGTGTAACTAGTAACTCATAAAATCATATAGGGGAAGAAAGAAAATCTAAAATGGGTCACGGGTGAATGGCCATGTCATCTCGTTTGATGACTCGCATTCAAAATTTTATTGAACTACTATTTCATGAATTTATGTCAATAACTTTGATATCAAACTGTAGATTATAATTCAATTTTAGTACTATATATTACTCAATTTCTTAATTTAAAAGCAAATATTAAAAAAACATAAACATTGATTTTTGTGTGTCACATGGTATGTTGAATGCAGCACTGGTTCAAATTAGATGTTTGTGAAGTCAAAATACTAAGTCTATAGTTTGGAACGAATTAGAAACTCAAATTATTGATATTGAAAACCTAGAATATAAAATAAGAACCTCTTATCTTTTCAATTTGCTAAGATATTGCTCATGTAATAAATCAAACACAGTGACACCCCACCCGGCTCTTTCCATTTTTTGGAAACACTCCCTTCTATACACTTACATCTATATATGACATGAATAACCAATGTGAAGCTCAGAATGTCCCCCTTGTGGCTTTCTCAGGCATTTTAATGGACTTGGTGACATTTCTTTCTTTTGAACCAACATTTCAACGAGGTAGGGTGTGTCTATAGTCTGCTCGTAATTAATATTTTTTTAGACTAAAGTACATCTCAGTTACTAAGCTAGATAAATTATAGTGGAATTCTATGGTATTAATGTAGTAATTTATGATTTTTTAGTTATTCAACTGTATATATAAAGCCTAGAAAAAATTATATCCTCCACTTGTGAAATTTTAAAAGGCTTAGCAACCTACATCAAGCAGCAATCGAGTACAAAGGTCATAACTAGAAGAGATAATAGTTTGCTTTACTTCTTTAGTTACTGTTCCATGTTTTAGGAAAAATATGTTTAAGAACTTATTTCAAAATAGCAATAATCTATATACATATATAATGTATAATAATTGAAATTTGACTGTATTTTACAAAATACTAGTCTACTAAAACACAGCCAAGACAACCTACTTTGCACAGACCAAAGGTCAGTTTTACGTTATTTGATACAATAACATGAGTGCACATGAGCCTCATTGTTATAACTTCTGAATTGTTAGTCAGGCATGGCTGAAAGGTCAGTATAATAAAAATAATAAATATATAATGTTATGAGATTTAAGCTATTTTGTCTAAACATTTATGTTTTCGTGTTATAATTTATGTTTATTCTAGAATGAAAGAGGCATAATATATACATATTTCCTAATTTTTTATGGTGGTTGCAAGATTGTGGTCAAATCTACCAAACTCGTACAGAGATTCATAGTGAAAATGACAGATAAAATATAAAGTTATTTCTTAAGAAACGTTTGATAACTATCTCAACATTATAAAGATGCATAAAGGTATTTTTAATCTTAAAATATCACTTTGCATGATAGATAGGCAACATGTGAAAAGAAAGAAAAGACACAAGAAAAACATTGCTTAATAAACTTTAAAATGAAATGTGTATGAAAGCATTGTAATGTTTACTGATAATCTGCCAAATTTCGTTAACATTTACTTACTAATTTGAAAGTTATAGCATGAAAACTATAACAAGCACAAAATTGTTACGAGGTCCTCACATTGACTGACCCCGTATTGAAAGAGTTAAAATTGGAATTATAAACTACGTTTTGATGCCAAGTTTATTGAAATACATTCTTAATAAAGTTGTTTAATGAAATTTTAAATGTAACTCTCTAAAAAGGTTGTGACGTGTACTTTGACTCACCTGAATCTAGAGGGTTAATTAAAATGTATAATTTTTTTTGTGAAGAATAGATTATGTATTCAAACTTTTATCCTCTTCACAAATGTTAAAACATTCAGATTTTCAAAATTCAGGTATATTCTACTGGGACATGAAACTAGTTGGCTTGCATTTATTTTAAAATATTATTGTATTTACAGATATTTTTTTGTAAATCATTAATCAAAAAATTTGATTTATTTATCTTTTTTTTAAAATAAATAATCTTATTCTTTTTACAAAAACTGTAGTGAATGCCGGTACGGAGGTGAACCTTACACACCAGTATGTCCGACAGAAACTAGAACACGGACTCCTTCGTATATGGCAAGATGTGCAACAGAAGGTCAAAACCTATATTCTAGCCTCTGATCTATCATCATTTAAATTTGATGAATTCATACACATTCTAGATTTAGTGAGAAGGTGAGTTTACTTTACTTCTTGTTTAATAAAAATTACCACAATCAGTTGTTTTGACACTGAAGTTTACCTGTATTGATTTAATCAGAGCTTCTCTCTCTCTCTCTCAGGTTGATAGACATTGGTGAAGAGTTTTGTAATAGTAAGTCTGAAGATCTGCAAGAGTCATTAAGAAAACAATCTGTTAACTACTTCAGGAATTATCACAGGTAAATATATTAGTTTTTTCAGCAAAAAAGCTAATCAAAGATTAGTTTTTAACAGTTAATCCTTTCTATCCAGGCGTAGCTATTTTACAGTGCTACATTCAAAATTTATTTAAACCACTTTATTATCAATATACATCAATTTATTTGGCATGAAAACGTAGCTTATAACCCACATCTTTATATTATATAAGTTTTAACCTGTTAATTTCAAAAAGATATTTTTTAAACTTTTTCAAGCTTCATTTTTCTGTTTCATATGACACATCTGAGCTACAAATTCTCACTTCGAGAGTTTTCTAACTTCAAAAAGGATGCTCCAGTTTTCAACCAATTAGAAGCACAAATTATACATAGTTACAAGCTAGAATCTAAAATTGAACAACTACCTTCTTTATTTGTTGAGATATCAAATAAGTGTGTCAAACTGACTGGAGAAACCCCTCCTCTTTCTCTGTTAACTTTCAAGGTTGTTAGTTAACCAACTTTACAGGGCTGATGGAAATGTTTATAATCAATATAAAGAGCAGATTCTTATCTATATTAAGCTTACATCTGTTCCTTTGAACTTGAGGGGGGGATATTTAATTGATAGAAATATCTTGTTGTATAATTGTGGTTTTGATGCTCTGAATGGTTAACAGGATTTTATAACCTATTTATAGCTTCAGAAAGCTAGATAAATTATTGTAGTTTTGGGACATTCTATTCTAGTGGCTAATATATATTTGTGTTCTAAAATGCATATTTGAGAGCTACATTAACTCTCAACACTGGCTCAGTCAATTTGGCTGACCATGTGACCTCTTTGTACTTGTTTAAAGTCTTTATAAATTTCATACTTCCAACTTTCAATATAATGTGTATATCTTCACAAAATATGGCAGTCTTTCAGTTAATATTATAAGTCTTTCAGATACAAAAAATCATATATTTTTTATGAAGTATTTTTTATAAAACAGAATAAAGATTTGTCCATGAATATATTGTGTATTTGTTGTAAATAGTCTGTGTGCAAAGTAATTTTCATGTTAAAATTGAAAATACTTTTCCAAATCTCAAAAATCTCAAATTTCCTTTGTGTAATCCCCAAAACCTCCTAAATGCATTTCAAACGTGTTTTTTTTTTCAGTAAAACTTTATAGTTTATCTGTTATTTTCTCTAACCTATCTCAACACTGGATCGGTCAAATTGACCGACCTCATAATTACCAAAAAATGATTGAAATAAATCTAAATTACCCTTGTTATTGTTTTATTGCCCTTTGAACTGTGTCTAACTGCTATCCGCACCATTAAGTTGTAAATCACTTGGGGAACATGCAGCTCATGTTACAATAACGAATTACATTACCCACGAGCTGCTCACACGTGTGCCTTGTGAAACATTTTTATTATAATATTATTATTATTTATTTTACCTAATCTTAACTAACCTAAAAGGATTCCTCTTTTTTACATTTTAGTTTCTTTTATATTTATGAATAAAGAATAAACATGAAAAACAAGAAATAAAATTCTTAATGAATCTTCTTTTTTCTTGCTCTTGATTGTCGAAGATAGTTAACCCTAATTTTTTTATGCTAATGGTAGTAATGCATTTAATAATTTTTAGTTAATTATATAATGCATCAAATAATATTGACTAATAGCATGCAAAAAAGTAGACAAATTCCCTTACCTCTCAAAATTTTTCTGGCTTTCTAACTCTGCGATAAGAGTCATTACAAATTCATCCAAATTAGTCATTAACTTTCCCATGAGAACGATGTTGGAACTCTGAGTGAAATTTACATTTAACCGTTCAGAATATAATGTTATACAATATGTCATTTGATAGATGAAAACCTTGAGTTTCTATTGGTTATAGGTAATATATAATTAAATGTAAGAGAGAACTATCAACGAATTATGAAAGAGAGGATGTGATAGGAGGGGTCTAATTTTCTATTTCATAGCTCTACAACCAAACAAAATTGAAGACTATAAACATTTTGGTTTGTATGAACAATGACGATTTTATAGAGAGTAATTTACATTTAATTTTGTACTTTTTTGAGGGATAGTGGATAAAATAGGGAAGATGACGTACTAAGAGAAAATTCAGGATTTTTTAAAGTATTGCCTTGTAGAATGAAGAACTTAACACTTATATACTATTAAAATATGGATTATTAGCTAAGATTTTGTGCTATTCTAATTGGTATAACATAAACAAAAGGTAGTTTAATAAATTTTGAATGTAAGACACGAAAACCTTGTGTTGTGCGCAGCAAAGGATGCCTGTGGCGATAGGGTTAATAATTTTGGACGCATAAACTTATAAGACTCAATGAGGCTTAAAGATGAACTGCTTCAGATTTGCAAAAGTGTGCAAGCCAGTTTGATAGTGCAGCAAATACTATATTTTTAAAAAAATTAACTAAAATGTAAAACTTATAACCTTCTCGGGCTAGTCTAACAAAACTATAGTTACATAAAACATCTAAAATCTCACAAGTAATGCATATTTCTTGAATTACCATGTAAGTTCATATTTTGTTTATGTTATACCTGCCTGAAAAGCTAATTACTCTCGCTGTAATTTATTGCTTTGTTGACATGAGAATTACTGCCTCGGTTGGTACAAAGTACTGCAATAAAACCGTAAGTGAAAACAGATTGAAAAGTTTAGCAGTTGAGTTGAAATTATCAAGATAAGTAACTTGGAACTTTCTGAACAATACCGAAGTTGGTTTAGACTAAGAATGATATTACTCATTTTATTTCATATTTTTTTTCTGTACATTAACGATTTCTCTACTGACTTGAGAACCAAGTATATTAGTGTTAGGGTAGAGAAAATAAGAGGCAAAATATATAACTTTACTAGAAAGAAAACATTTGAAATTCATTTAGGAGATTCTAGAGATTATACAAATTAAATAATAAAACTGTATTAAATAATCTGATTTTTTTGTGTACAACAAACTTGTAATGTTTATTAAGAGCTTGCCAAATTTCATGAAGACACACTTCGTAAATTCAGAGTTATAGTAAAAATTATTTTGTATAGCTTTACAGACAAAGATCAGTTAATTTGACTGAACCTGTGAATAGATGGTTAATAATGGAATGTGTAACTGGTAATTTTGGTGATGTTTGATTATGATCCATAACTTGTATGATGCTTTTTTTTTCAGAATATAATTTTATTTTTGATACACAATATCCATAAGTGTATAATAGTTTAAATTTCAAATGTTTATTTTATTTTTTCTTGTACAGGGGCTGTATGGAGGAACTGAGAATGTTCCTTGAAAATGAAAGCTGGGCCTTGTGTCCTGTTCGACCTAACTTCAGTATTCTTCAGCTACAAGTATGTTATAAATATCATAAAACTAAATTTGTATGTCAGAGTTTGAATTTTATGAACAACAGATTATTGAAAACATTAATTTACAATGTGTTATTTAACCCTGTCCAACCCTTATCTTGTGTTTTTTATGAGGGCAAATAACATCGTGAAGTACCCCCCAGTGGCATAGTGGTATGTCCGCAGACTTACAACGCTAGAAACCGGGTTTCGATACATGTGGTGGGCAGAGCACAGATAGCCCTTTGTGTAGCTTTGTGCTTAACTACAAACAAACGTCATGAAGTTTTAAGAATTTCTGTCTGAGTTTTCCCTTCAAACATTTACAAAATAAAATTATGACTGAAATTCATAGATTTAGAATTTTTCTTGTATATTTTGTCAATTTTCTCTCTTTATGATGTAATAAAAACAGTCATATAAGCTGCTAAATGTTTCTCAAGTTCTCCACTCAGTCTGTTAAACTAGGTATTTATTAACTATATGTCCATTATTTACTGTAATTCTTCTTTAATAACAATTTATTGTGAATTCTGTCATTTTGATTTTATGAGTTATATATTAATTTTTGTGTATTGGACAAATGCTGTATTGTGGAAAAAATATGTTTAGCACTCAGTAATGAGGTGTAATTTTTTACATGGGTGTACCTACATTTTTATAGGATGTTGAATATTAATTGAAGAAATATTTATCATTGTACTAGTTAATGTAAAAAAAAAAGCTCAAAATTGCTGTTTTCAAGTGGCTGTGGGATGTCAGTTTTTATTGTTCATTTAAGTAGGCTCATGAGAATTGATGCTTCAGTTTTCAACTGTAATTGATAATAATTGTTATCTAGTTCCTATACTTTCTTTTTTAGGAATGGGTATAAAAGTATGACGTATCATGAAAGATAGACTATTCTGTACGTCAGTGCTTTTTATAGTCTTGAATTTTGAAATTACAAACTGATCTCATGTAATCATTCTCATTTAGACATAAACTTACCAACATATCATATACAGTTGGCTTTCTTAATATGTGATGTTGACAATAATTTCCTTGTGTATATATATATATATATATATATAACTAGAAT
>NW_013666577.1:200803-210623 GCF_000517525.1 Limulus polyphemus | reverse complement strand
GTGTATATATATATATATATATATATAACTGAAATATTAGGCCTCCAGCTGTAATTGTTTTCTATAAACACATCTAAGTAACTTAAATTTTATTGGAAATGGATAGAAATCTTGAATAAATGTTATCAATTCTTTGTGAGATGAAAGCCAATCTTACACACCTCAATTCATTTGGAAACATAAATATTTTTCTATTTATCATGAAGTCAAACTCATTATAAGGTTAGTTTTTATAAATAGGTAGATTCACCTTATAATGAAGAACAAAATGCTTATCATCCCAACCATTTTGATAGTATCTGGTTGTTTAATGGGTTCATATTGTTATCTCTGTACATCATACACCCTTTTTCAGTTGTTTGTGCAGGTTTTTGAATGTAGTGCATTATGAATAGTTCTTTTTTTGCATTTCTTCTTCAAAGCAAAGTTGAAATTCTTGTCCTTTTCAAAAAGGATTTTTAAAAATATATTTTGTAGACCGAATAACTCGAATAGAAAATGTAGTTCTTTATGTTAGTGAAAAGGTAAGATAGTTAAGTTTTATTTAGTATTCGGGGCTTGAGTTGAAAGTTATGTATATTAATGTGTAAGTAAGGAAGATCAAATGGATTTGCAAAAGTGCAACTTTACTTGAAGAAATGGTAAAGGAATTTCATGTTAAATATGACTCTCATTAACCCATTTTGATGTTAAATGGAAAAATTACTCTATTACTGCACCTAAATATGCTGCTGATAGTAGTTTTCAACTCTTCATTAAAAAATGGCATACATTTTTTTGCACGTGACACAAGAGGCTTCATGTGATTAAAAAATAATAATAATAAAAAATGTTTCTTCTTATATTAGTTCTAATCTATTTCTGGATTTGATAAAATTAATAGTAGAAACTTGAATGTCACAAACTAATGACTGCAAACTGAGTTAAAATGGATTCATTTGTTCATTAGTTCTAATCTATTTCTGGATTTGATAAAATTAATAGTAGAAACTTGAATGTCACAAACTAATGACTGCAAACTGAGTTAAAATGGATTCATTTGTAATTTTAAACTTTTCAGGAATTTCGCTTTCTTCGTCACAATCACTCTCGATCAATTTTAACACCTCCTTCCTCTCCTGCTCATTCTAAGACTGAGAGCACTTCCTTCTCTGGAAGGCCACGAGAAGGCTACTTCCAAGGATATCGATACCAAGGGAATCCTTTTGAAGAAAAGACTGAAGAAGAAGATAAAGAAGATGTGCTTGCACCAAGCACAGTAAAGTTTTTCTGTTTTATCTGTTTAGAACTGAAATTTTACATTTGCAATGCGATGACCTTATAACTAATTTATGTATTTAATAAAAAAGCTGCCCCACTTAAGTTAAATAACACCAAAGACATGAATGTTATGTCATAGGTATACGAACCCTTGTAGTATGTAGCCAAAAATTAATTGAAGAATGGTTTACCTTTTTTTTTTCCTTAAAGTTTGATAAGTGTAATAAGTGGTCTGTAAATAAATGTCTTAAATTTTTATGATTGAAAATTAAAATAGTCAGATATACAAGTACTTTTATATTTTTTAAATTAGATTTTTAGTTATATGAAGATGTTATATTTAAATTGATTTAACTAGATCCTTATCACTGGTTCAAATTGTTGTTAGTTTATACATTCTGCTGTTTGGCCTTGTTACTAGCTCTTTGTTTCATGTTTACAGACAGATGAAGGAGATGGGCAACCCTTGTCTGATACTGACTCAGAAGATGAAGATGTTGCAGATGAATTGAAGAAAGAATATGTTGATGAAAAAACAGGTGATACCCCAAATAATAGGTATGTTGCACAACCTTTATTTAATTTTAAAAAGTATATAAATTGCTTAAGGAATACCTAATATTAAAATGGCTAAGCCAGCTTTCTGTTCTCTTAGACCAGGCCTCAACAAATATTTTCAGATCTAGGAGCCAGCCCAAAAACTCAAAAGCCAAGTGTGCCTAACCTAACTTCACTACTGTTTGTACCAGAAAATGGGAGCTACATTAGTACCTCAATTATCTGCACCTCCGTTATCCACGATCCTTGATTATCCACATTTATCCATAGACATCAAGGAGCATTGGAAATCAATTACAGTTAATCTCATATTTTTCAAATGCTCCTTGATGTCTATGGAAGGGCAGCAAACTGTTGATCTTAGGTTAGTCATGCCCACTGTGTAGACAGATAGATTAATCTAGGAGAGAAAATAAAATAGAATAACACTTGTAGGATCATATGCATAAATTGTTTAAAAATTATAGATTTCTGCCCAGTGAGAGGCATTCTAAAATTCTGATGATTTGGGAACTTTTGAGTTTTTAAATGGATAAGCAGTAGGCTGAATAAAAATATTACTCATATGAGGCATTATGGAAAAATATTGAGATGTTTCCTTGCAGTTTTATATGTCCTTTTGAGTGACAGGTTGTAGCCAAGATCCAAATTGATTAATCACAAATGTTATGAAGAAGGTGGACAACACATGGCAGTTTATTACATCCTTTTGAGTGAGAGGTTGTAGCTATGATCCAAATCAATTAATCACAAATGTTATGAATAAGGTGGACAACACATAGCAGTTTTATATATCCTTTTGAGTGACAGGTTGTAGCCAGGATCAAAATCTACTAATTACAAATGTTATGAGGAAGGTAGACAACACATGGCTGTTTTTGTAAGAAATTATTTTCATACATGGTGTTCAGTTGCATTATAAAATGAGAACAAATGAAATCATTTTTTTGCAGTAATTTGTGTCAGAGATTTATCAGAGAAAATGCTTGTTCTGATATGTTTCACTAAGCAGAGGTGTAACATACAAAATTTCAGCTGTGTCCGTGTTAGGTGCTGAAAAATGGGGGATGTTGAAAAAGTTTGTAGGTTTCATTCACTCTACTAGACAACACTCATAATTTTAATGGTTATTAATGAAAGAAACATAAAGACATTCTATTAAAGAAAACTTTGTTCTTAAAAAACCCATTAAAATCAGTGACAAACTGAGAAATATCCTGTGCCAAATATTGATCAAATTCTGAATGGTACACAACTATTGCAGTAAAAATATAATCCCATAAAAGTAGCTGTAAATAGTAAATAAAAGGGGCAAATAAAGAAACATGGCTTTGAATATTGAATTCAAACTGTATTAGTTGTGGAATTGGGTTTCAAAAATGTGAAATCACTTCTGAGTTCACATATCTACTTCATCAAACTATCTTATAAAAAAGCTAAAAAATACAAAATTTAACTGCAGGGTAGTAATTTCTAAAATTTTGATTAAGATAGATTTGCATTATAAGACATAAGATTAAAAAAAATATTAATAATTCATATGATGAAGCTTTCTCTCGGTGTCAAATAGTTTGCTCAATAATTAATTACTGAAACCTAATTACATTTTTTGGATTAGTTGATTAATATTATTATTTGATATCACAATTCCTCAAAATATTCTATCACAAACAGGCAAATTTCTGTTCTCTATTGGTATAAAGTATGCCTTTGGTATTATCTGATATAGATAGATTTTCTGTCATAGGCAACAACGAACAACAAGAAAAACCAGCACATCTTCTAGAAGGAGACAGATTCTTATCCTGACGAATACCACATTAAATGTATTGCGATTATTTGGTAAGATTCTTGCTTAATATGTAAACTATCAGATTTTTCATAAAAATCATGCACACCTTGAGTTTCATACTTTTAAACTGTAAGCTGTAATAACTTAAGTTAAAAGCAAGTGTTTGCATTTAATGATGAAAATCTGCAAAACATTGTCTCCAAACTAACACAGTTGTATGAAAATTGTTACACTATTCAAAATAATCTCTATCATTGTTTTAAAATGTCTTTGATAAAACAAGAATTAAAACTTAGATGTGACATTTATTACCTATGAGGTCCATAAAAATTAGGGATTGTTTTAAAAAATATATAATTGCTGATATAATGCAAACTTTAATTTTTAGATGAGATAGTTTGTTAGTTTTAAAACTGTGCTTGAAGAATTTTATTTCATTTTGTTATAGTTCAGATTTGGGATAGCTTTTATATGTTTTTATAAGTTGGCCAAGAGCATATGAGTAACATTAAAGATTTAGGATATAATGCGTAAAAAGCATGTAAAAATGAAGTGTATTCTATTGTATTGGGCAAGTTTCTTCATGTTTCTTGGAATTACTGAAACATGTTTTACCTCTGCAAAGATCTGTTGCAACTTTTGCGTTTGGTTCAAAGGGACTTTTTATTATTTTTTGTTTTGTAAAGTCACTTGTTAGAAAACTACAAACATACAAGAAAAATGCATAGTCTGGAGTTTTATTTGTTTTATTTATTTTATTTCTGTGTTATTTATCTCTACACAAAACATCATGTGAGACAAATTATGACATTGTTTCCAAATTTGCAGTTACTTTGATTTATAAGGTTATTCCTATTTCATGAAACTACACCAAGCTACTGGGTTACATTCATACTGAGAAAATATAAGCATGTTGTAAACATTTCGCATTTTACATCTTATTTGTCATAACCGTAAAAGACTTGTTACACTTGTGATAAGAAAATGTATAATTCACTTCTATTTCCTTTCATGCTGTGTTATTGTTTTTTTCAGTAAAATATGCCAAAAATTAATGTAAGTTCAGGTTTTGAGGATGTACCAAACAAAACATGTATTTCAGATTTTTGAGGTTGTTAAAAACAATAACTCAACATTATTCTTAAACTTAAACTGAACACAAGCCCAGTCTTAACAGAACAAATAGCTACTATTGTAATTTAAAATAAAAACAGCTTGTTCCTTTGTATCATCTGACATGCAACCATGTTATCAAGAATGAAAATGCAACGATAATAACTATATGACAAGAATATAAACACAGTTTAAAAAATATTCATTTAAAAGTGAAAACAAAAAGATGAGTCACGTGAACATCTACATCAAATAAATATGTAGCGATAAACTATGAATCTAATTATAACCACATGTATTCACTTTTCAAAAAAGAAATTTATCAAAAAGTATTAAAGCATCGATATTCACATACATATATTCTCCATTTAAAGGGACAACTCTTTGTCCCCATTAATTGAAGTCTTCTCAGATCTGATGATAAGGGATTCCTTGTACTTTCTGTCCAGGAAACCATGGCTTTCTTTTGTTTTTAGTTGTGAAAGGGTGATCAGGTCCAGGCAGTCTGTGCTCATTAAGAAGATATACTGCAACCAAACTGTTATCAACCTTTCCCATCATTGTAGCTTGACAATGCTCCATCCAATGTTTTTTTATAGGTCTCAGTTTCACCAATATGTTTTTTTCATTACAAATGTTACAAGAGATACCGTAAACTACATCTTTCTCCATACATTTATTCAGAAGTTATATATTGCATGCAATACAATTGTTTTTCTGGCAGTGATTGAGGAGTTATATGTTGTGCTCACTAAATGTGATTTAAGTGAACACCCAGACTTTTCTATCATATGTATATAGACAAACCAGATTCCCTCACTAAGCTTGTGTTCACTAAGATGTCTATCTCTTGATAAAGCTGTTAGGAAATAAGTTATTTTCACTGGATACTGACTGTTTCTTTTCATTAAACATGTTTATGCTGCATTGCCTGATTTTGCTTAAATTTTGTTTACAAGAATGTTTTCATTCTGATTGTAATTAAATATTCCCAGAATGAAACAAAGTGTAAAAATTATTCTTCATCACAGTTTATAGTATGAATAATGAAAACTTCTTAATTTACCAATTTTCTTTTAAATAAGTTTCATAGTTATTATTAAAAGTAGATCTTCCATGCGTGTCTCATTACAGGCAAGTATATGCAGATGATGAACTTGTTAAAACCCATAGCCTTTGATGTTCTGATTTGCATGTCACAGCTCTTTGACTACTACATGTTTTCTGTAAGTATTGATGTGATTTTAAATTTTGTATATTTTTCAACAACCACTATCACAGGTACAAAAAATAATGGGTTTTAATTTCAGTTTTAGGCAAATATTGACCCTGTGATACAGCTCTGGATTTTGAAACTGACATATCAGGTTCAAATTGAAGCGATACTACAAAATATTTCCTGTTCTTTGACCTAGGTTTTTATTATGAGAGTGACAGTCAAATCCTTATCATGGATGGTGGGTGGTAGGATGCTGCTGACTGGCTGCTTTCCCTCTGGCCAGTAACTAGTTCACATTTATGGATGGAAGCAGATAGCCATAGTAGCATTGCCATAAATAAAAATACATTTTTAGCTTGTTGATTCAATAATTTCGTTTTTGGTACTAAGAAGCTGTCAGTTTTAATTTTTGTATACCAACAGTTTGCAAGTAATGATTTTTTTAGCTTCACGTTTAATAGGGAAATCAATGAAAACTCATTATTATTTTTTTGTAGTTATTTATGAAAAGTAATAACTTCTTCACAAATATTTTTGAAAAACTAATTCACATAAACATTCTTATGTATTGTATTAATATTCATTAAAGCTGATTTCCACTCTATTATAGTTTGCAACATTACAGTAAGTTTTCATGATAATTGTTATACCTGCATATTTAAATACACATGTAGATTTACAGACATGTACACCAATAACCAACAGGTGATTTACAAAGATACACATTAATATTACATACTAATTTATAGATGTACACAAATTTATATGCACATTTCAAGTTTATATATAGGTTATAATTTGCCTACAGATTTGTAAATGGGCATATTGAATTTACATGCTGACTTAAAAATGTAATATTCAATTCATGTGCTGGGTTATAAAGGTACACAACAAACATTGCTTTGTAAAATTAACACATTGCACTTATGTGCTAACTTATAAACATTGAATACACAATTAAAAAGAAACATTAAAAATATGACAGGAAAATACACTTGTGATATGCTATTGCTTACAGTAATTACCTTGTTACACTGCCTCATGAGCAGCATTTGGCAAAAGAGAGTAAAGCAAGGATTAAATTAAAATACTGTAACATTTTTAAAGCTTTATAAATAATTTCTTTTTTCATTAGACTGAGATTACTAAATGTATATGTTTTGTTGAAACTCTAATATTTGCATAAAGGATACCTTTTTTGAGGTCTAAATACAATTTCTTTACACCTTGTATTGTCAGCAATGTAAGTGCTCCTTGTTTTTTAATAGCAAAATTAAAGATTAAAAATATATGTGCATTAGATGAAGTTAAATGCCTCATTTTAGGATAACAAACTACTATTTGTGCTGAAATTGCTTGCATTGAAAATTTTGGATAAAATGCACAGTTTTTGATTTTCAGATGGTTTATATTTGTACATACAAGCTAATGACATTTACCTTGGAAGGTAGTATATTTACCCATGTATTGAACATAATTTGATTAAGAGTACCCCCTTGGTGAGTGACTGGAAAACTTGAAGTCTTGTAATGCTAAAGTTCGGGATAGGCTATTATGTAGCTTTGTGCTTAAAAATAAAACAGACATAAAGGATGCTGTGCATGTATTTGTTTTATTTGCAGTTTTTACATCTGATTATTTGAAGTAATCATTTCAAATGCTTAGATCTTTCACAAATTAACCAAATAGCTTGTACCAACCAGATATAAATAACTAAAAAGTACTAACATGTCTGCTGCTTCACATCATTATTTCCTCCATTTTTTTAGGTTTACACCTTCTTTTACAGGGAAATGGTAAGTGGATTTTTTTTTGGCTTTTAATTTAACCGCATGAAATATAAAGATTTAGATAAGGTTAGGTATTTGGGACTTGGGAAATATTTTATATTTGAAAGTGAAACAGTATATGTGATTAATAATAGTGTAGTAATGTGAGTGTTAATCAATTGATAATTGGTTAAAGTACAACAGTAGAGGATAGTTGAAAGTAATTTTAACTGTTTTCAGTTAAAGTATTATTACTTTGTATTTCACAGCCAGGAACACTAATAACTTTATAATTAGCAAATTTATAAAGAAAAATGTCAGGTAGGGTTAATTTTTTTTTTTGGTTCTTATTACAAAAGAATGAAAGTGTTTCATGAAAACACACAGAATAAATAAGTGGACTTGTTACAAGCATTTTTTTCTCTCATTTTTTTAATATACATGTTAACTTATATTCTCTTATTTTACCTATGTTTTAATTAAATAGAATCTTTTATAACTTATTCATACCAATATGAACTAACTTTGATACGTGTTGAACTTTTCTTACTGTGACTGACACCAGTAATTTTTGATCAACATCCCCTTTTTACAAGCTGCTAATTAAGATGACTGGTGTTAAGAACATCAGTTTATTTTGATTCTCGGAGAGCATTTCTTTGACACAATTTAAAAATATTATTATCAGAATATTTCAGGATACTAGTTGTTTTCACACTTTTTGTCTGAAAATAGTATTTTCATATGTATGTAAATGATTATTGAAGTAAGTAAATGCTTTTACTCTTTGTCTTGTATATATGAATATTGCTATTTATTTATTCAGATGATCTGTATTATGACATCATTTGGTTTTATTACATCACCATATTTTACAGCCTTCGTGTTGTGAGTGAAAGGGAAAATGAGGCATGTTGTTACCAATCCAACTTAACATTTTTATTTCAGAAGAAAGATTCTTTGCCTATTCTGTTTTAGTTTATTTATTTATTTATATATATATTTTCAAGGGATCTAAAAACAGTTTGGTATAGTTACATGTAACTGAGTAACTTAAATTTCTGAATCTGAAAATTTTGTTTAATGATGATTTAGTTTTTCAGTTATTCAAAAAGTAAACATAATTAGGAAATTTGAGTTTAACATCAGAAATTTATGTCATGAAGTTAGGAAAATATAAATGTTTCCAGTAAATTGTAGTTGTTGCATTTTTGAATATATTTCTCTATATAAATTATAATCAGTATGACCATATCAAAAATTTTTTCTTATTTAGTTTTAAACAAGTTAATGTGTAATGATCATAATTTCTTTTAAGGACTTCAGTGAAAATGCACTAAGTAACAAGTTGAGAACCACTTTAAAGAGGATAAGGGAGAACCTAATATTGGCAGAAAGTGAGTCAGACTTTGGAACTGACACAAGAAACAAGGTACAGTACTTGTCTTATTACTTCTTTACATGTGGTTAAGTAATTAATAATTTAGATTAACCCTCTCAACATGGGGTCAGTCAATTTAACCGAGTCACATGACTTTTTGTACTCATTTAAAGTCTGTATAAAATTAATACTTGTAACTCTCAATGTATTGGGTATATCTTCCCGAAATTGGGCAGTCTTTCAGTTAATATTACAAGTCTTTCACATACAAAAAGTCATTATTCTTAGTGAAGTATTTTTAATAAAATAAAATAAAGATTTGTCCATGAATATATTGAGTATTTGTTTTGAATAGTCTGTATGCAAAGTAATTTTCATGTTAAAATTAAAAATACTTTTCATCATCTCAAAAATCTCAAATTTCTTTTGTGCAATCTCTAAAACCTCTTAAATGCATTTCAAACGTTTTTTTTTTCAGTAAAACTTTATAGTTTTTCTGTTATTTTCTCTACCCTATTTCAAAACGGGATTGATCATATTGACTGACCTTGTAACCACAAAAAAAAATCTAAATAAACCTAAATTAACCTTTCTTCTTTCTAGAATTACTTCAAATTGTAACATGAAACTACATTCATTTATCCTAAGCAGCTTTAAGTTTGTAACATTGTATACATCTATTTATAATTAAATTTTATTGTTTTATTGCCCTATGAACCATGTCTAAC
>NW_013666577.1:196267-199928 GCF_000517525.1 Limulus polyphemus | reverse complement strand
GCAAAATTTTGAATGTAAGACACTAAAACCTTGTGTCATGTGCAATTAAGGGTACCGAGGGCAATAGGGTTAATAGTCAAAAGGTTGGTTGCAGATTAGAAGCTCACTGTACTTAGTTGTTGTGTCATTGAGCACATTATCCAAAGTTTGTGAGGCCTGGCATAGCCTGGTGGCTAAGGGTGCTTGGCTCACAATCTGTGGGTTGCAGGTTCGAATCCCTGTCACAACAAACATGCTTGCCCTTTCAGCTGTGAGGGTGGTATAATGTGTTGCTCAATCTCACTATTTTTTAGTAAAAGAGTAGTCCAAGAGGTGGTGGTGGTTGGTGTTTACTAGCTGTCTTCTCTCTTGTCTATCACTGCTAAATTAGAAATGGCTAGCTCAAAACAAAACAAACCAAAACTTGCATATCTACCCAGCTATAAAATTGGTAACTTTAAGTAGCTGAGAGTTAACCTACGACAAGCTGTCATCACTTCCACATGAATTTTAAAAGCATTCTCATGCATTTATGATACAAGAAATTGTAGTTAAGCATCGGCTCAAACTGTTTTCAGTACTCTACTTTTAAGGCACTATTAAGCAGGCTGTGTTATAATAAAAAGAATTACTAGAGATGTTTAAATGTTTTTATAAGATATACTAATTTTAAGGGAAAGTTATTATTCATACTTTAATGGCTTAATTTGAGATGTGCAATGGAATTATAGAAAATGGAAGTGTTTTCAATCTTCTGTATTAAGGATTATGTTTACCATGTTAATATGATAAGTATTGAGTGATATTAGAAGAGTGCCAGAGAGAGAGAAAAAATTTGGTGTTTGTAAGTTTTTTTTGGTGTTTTATTGTTATTGGTATATATGATAAGTTATAATAAAAAAAACTTTGTTATTTAATTATTAAGCTTGGAAAATCACTAGAATAATTTTGTAAAATTATAGTTGATTATGTATTAAATCAAACCTAGGACAAAGTCCCTGCTCCTGTCTTGTCAACCATGGTAGACCTGAAGTCCATTGAACAGCTATATGGTTTAGCGGAAAGAGTAACAGCAGCAGAATCTCTGTACGTATCTGAACACAAAGTTTGCGATTAAAGTAAAGGAGTTTTGTATTTCAAAGTAAATGTGTGTTTGTGTTTGTGAATATCCTCACTACTCTTACATGTCCATAAATGTCCCTCAGTGGGATAGCGGTAAGTTTTGGATTTACAACTCTAAAATCAGGGGTTTGATTCCCTTCAGTGGACATGGCAGACAAAAACATAAAGTATGAGACATCTTTTTTTCTGTATAATTAGAAATATTTGAAAACATAATACTTTTTTTTTTCTGAAAATGATCTTATAAAAAAAATTAAAAAGTGACCAAGAGACTCTTCACATCAACTAAAACCCAAGTTTAATGTCCTGAAAAAATTCTCTATCTTTTACATATCTTTCTTGCTATAAATTTTCCTCTCACATAGAGCACATGGATGTTTTACTGTTGAATATTGTTTATGTTTAAGGTGGTGTTTATAATTACTTGAAAAGATAAAGTATTCTTACTAAATTGCCATGGTGTTTAAATATTCGTTTTGTTTAAAGTGTTGATAGTTGCTGAGTTGTTGACCTAGGTTCTCATATTGTTTGACTTGATAATTTCAAACATCACTGTGAATTCGAATAACTTAAAAACTGTGGGTATTATTTTTGTATTATAGGTTTTAAGTGTCAAACATAAATAATTACTGCCCAACCTTTTTTAACTTTCACCAAAACAATTATCAGATTGATAGTGTTGTTAACCAATATGAGACAAAATCACTTCACATCTACCTTATATCAACTCGATGTAAGAAGATAGCATGCAGTATGATAGAAATCCAGGTGTAGCCTAGTGGTTAGTGTACTCAGACTGTAAATCTGAGGGTTCGTGATATGTTTCCTAATGCCACAAAATTGCTCTCCACACTTTGGATTCATGGACTCATTTAAAGAGTGACAGTGAATCCCCACCATGCTATAAAAGTAGCCCAAGAGTTGGCAGTGATTTCTGTTAATGAGCTACCTTCCCTCTAATCTGTCAGCTCAAAATTAGGGACTGCTTTGTACAAAGAACAGAAACAAACAAAAACAAAACAGGAGGTTTTGACACTAAAAGTTACATTTTGTGTGACCTCTTATAGCTTTATGTTGTGATTTATGTTTTAAGTAAGTCTAAATTTAACATCAATTTTGTATGGATGAAAGTGGAAGCTTTTAACATGTCATCAACATAGATTTGCATTTGTTTTATACTATAACTGAGTGTAAAATCTACTGAACTTTTTGCTGAAAAAGAAACACAAAAAAAGAGATACCATTATTGAGATAAAGCTTTGATAGGTTTTGAAACTTGAATTTTATATGAAATTTTTTTGTTCTTTATTCTGATCTTGATGACTAATTTAACTACATCATTAAATAAAATTGTTGAAATAAATTTTTTTGATATGGTCTTTACCTACAGTGTTTTAACGAGTTATGGACCATTTTATTATGATTCACTTATTAAGTATATATCATAGGTGAGTTTGAAAAATAAAATGCCAGAAAATTATTTATTAACAGTACATTTCTTCTTACATTGGCAGTGTCTTCCTAGCTAACCAGTTTGAATTTCTTCATCCTCATCTGGAAACATTTATTCCATCATCTAAGAAAGCTTTTCTGCAACAGTTCTGTTCACAGGTATATATTATAAAATAACTAGTTATTGTAGGTAGTTGCTTAGACCTTAATATACAGTAGGATTTTTGCTTTACCAACAGTGTGGTATCCTAACATAATTCAATTCCCCCAATCCAACGAGACTTTGAAAAGTCTGGGCTCCTAACAATTTAGCTAACCCAGTAATTACCATTGTTTTGATATTAAAATTTTCTGACTTTCACACTCCCCTCTTTTCATAAACAAGGTCTTTGTTTAACATAAGTTAAGCTTGTGAGAGTTTGTTTTTAGTTAAACCCTGATTTTTCTATGATATTCCAAAACAAGATGATTACACTCTCAAACTAAGGAAAAGAGTTATCACACTAGTTGCTGCTGGTGAGCTACTTTGGAAGGACTGAAAATCTTCTGTTACTGAAACATGTATTTATTCCGTAATTTTCTTTGGGGTCTGTCGATTATGTTGTGTAGAATGAAGTTTTGAGTAAAACTTTGAGCTTTAACTCTTTCAGCACGGGCTCGGTCCCTGGGACCGACCTCGTAACCATTTTGTACTTGTTTTAATTTTCATGCTATAGCTTTTAAATTAGCAAGCATATGTTAACAAAATTTGATAGATTATCAGTAAACATTACAATGCTTTCATACCTAAAATATCAAATTTTTTTATTACGTCTTAAGGTTTATGAAGCAATATTTTTCTCTTGTCTATTTTTTCTTTTCACATCTTGCCTATCCAACATGCAAAGTAATATTTATTTCAAGATTAAAAATACTTTTATACTTCAGAAAATTTTTAAATTTCACATGCGAAATCTTTATAATGTCGAGATAGTTGTCAAATGTTTCTTAAGAAAAAACTATATTTTATCTGTTATTTTCAGTAATTAATCTCTGTACGGGTTCAGTAGATTTGACCGATCTTGCAACCACCATAAAAAATTAGGAAATAAACCCAAGTTATGCCTAT
>NW_013666577.1:188464-195617 GCF_000517525.1 Limulus polyphemus | reverse complement strand
CATGAGCAATATCTTAACATATTAAAAAGATAAAGGGGCTTTTCTTTTATATTCTAGCTTGTCAATATCGGTAATTTGTGTTTCTAATTCGTTTGAAACTATAGACTTAGTATTTTGACTTCACAAACATCAAATTTAAACCAGTGCTACATGCAACATACCACGTGACACACCAAAATCAATGTTTATCTGTGGTTTTTAATATTTGCTTTTAAATTAAGAAATTGTGTAATACATAGTACTAAAATTTGGATTATAATCTACAGTTTGATACCAAACTTATTGACATAAATTCCTGAAATAGTAGTTCAATAAAATTTTGAATATAAATCAACAAACGAGATGACATGGCCTTTTACCCATGACCCATCTCAAAAAGAATAAACAGCCATACAGTAACTTAAGTGGACAAACAGATATTAATTTTATATATTTTATGTTCTAAATTCTTAAACATAAGACTGCAGTAGATAGTAGATACTGCAAGTGTCTAGTGCTTTGAAATATATATATTGTAGTGAACCAATGGCATGTTCCTTCTTGTAGTACTCTGGATATACTAATCCAAAAAAATATGGAATTTATATCTTACTAAGTTAACACAAGTAACAAAAGAAATGCAACATGAATTTTTTTTTTTTTTCAAAAACAATAGCATATGTTATGTATAGACTAGCAGAGACCGGCAAAACATTTGTGGTCAAATTAGTATCTTTATTGCAAAAGTACTTCTTTAATTACAGGATTTCTAGAATTCTAATCCCAGGCACCAAAATCTATAACTCCACTTGTCTTAGGTGTAACATTATTTAAGCCTTTACTAAGTATGGCCTATATTCAATAAAGAGATAAATTAACACTGTAACTTAAGTATATTTTTGTTTAAATTTAGTTAGGGCTAAATTTTACTGCACTTAATACTATCAGTAAGTAAACTTGTAATGTTATTCTATAACATAACATTAGACTATTTTAAAAACTTAGATAAATTTTTAATATGTTGTACAAAATGTCTACTAAAGTATATTTACATCCATTGAAATGAAGTTTGTATGCATGAACATTCAGATAATAAGGTACGCCCACATTTTCAGGACAGACAAAACTGAGTATTAGTGTGTGTGTGTGTAAAAATGAATGTTTTAAAATGAAACTCACTCACTGTTGCTCTTTTTTAGACTATCTTAACAGCTCCAGAGTTGAGAAGACCCATCTATATGACTGTAGCTGCTCGAGGTGTAGACTACAACCAAGTGTTGATGTTGATGAATTGTGTGAAGTGGGATGTTCATGACATCATGTCTCAACATAGCTACTATGTAGACATTCTCCTGAGAGTATGTTAAGATTGATTAACTTTTTTCACAAGTTTGGGGTTTGTTTGAATTGAGAAAATAATGGGTTAGTTACACTTTCTGTTGGAAAGAAAATTATTAAGGTAAAAAGCTTGGTTTTGGGTGTTTAATAATTGTATGTATATTTAAAATGCTATAAGGTATTAGCTTGGAGTAATAATATGTAATTTATGGATGGTGTATTTTACCTTAAAAAATATAAGGGGAAACAACAAGACCCATGATTCTACAGTGGATGCCACCTATAGTCAGGCAGTATTAAGCATTCTATCCTATACAGTAAACATGACATGATGAACTCCAAATCAAGACTGATTTGGAAAAGTTCCCGCTGACTGAAATTTGAGAGATTACCACGTTTATTACATCACTTCATCAGTGCACGACTCACACACACTAGTAATATGATGGAAAAGCCCATCCACTTGTATTATCACATTTCTGGAGCAAGCTGTAACAAGTGGTGAACTCAAGGTGTTGGGTTCTTTATGTTTATACTGCAAGTCATTTAAAAATCAAGTAAATGTCCCCTTGAATATTGTGGATTTTAGAATCCCATTCCTTGTTTACTCTATATCATTGTATCATTCTACAGCAATATTTTGTTCATAGCCTTATCATTACTCCAAGGTAATTTCCAACCACTCTGTAATGTGAAAAACTATTTCTGTTCTTTTGTGAAACACACTTCCACACAAGTGTAAAGTGGGACTTATTATGGAGCAGGTCACATGTTCTTATATTTTTAATATCATACATAATTTCACATAGATGATATCACAGAAGAATTAAACATTTGTTTGAAAAGTAAAGAGAATTAAATGCTAAATGTAAGCATCACATGTTTAAGTAACTGTATATGGCATAAGAAATCATTCCATTTGGAAGCCTAAAGAAATTGACTTGTTTGGTGCTGCATGTGGAAAACTTACTGTTACATCATAAACATAGTTTCCAAAGGAAGGCTCACAACTTTTTATGCAAAACTTCTGCCTGACACTTACAGATTTGAAAGTTAAACTTTATGTAGATTTGCTTGTTTTTATCTTTCACCCGTTGTTTTCATTTTGTGTTGTGTTACTTTTCATTGAACTTAGGAGCTACAGGTGTTTAGCATGAGACTTCTAGAAGTTAACAAAAAGACTCCAATCCCAAAGGAAGCTTCTGATATCTTGTGGGAGCACTGTATACGACTGGCTAACCGTACTTTTATTGAAGGGTATGTTTGTAACTGATAAAGTATGTGTATGTATTTGAATTAGTGTAGCTTTACCATTTTTATGTAATAATCAGGGTTTATCTGAACCATAAAAAAATGTATTGTAATCATCAGTTTTTCAAAATAACAAATAAAACAGCCTGCTGTACCTGGATGAAATTGGAAAAGAATTACTTTGGGAACCAAAGAGGGACATTTTAATGTCATGTGTAGCAGTATGTGTGTGTGTACTAGTGGGAGTGGGCTTTTTTAAACTGTTAGCATACAGGGAAATGGCCAAGGCATTTCATTCATAACACAGGGCCAAAAGAAAATGTTTAAAAATGAATGCTTGTCCCTGATTCCTTCTAGAATGCTGTCAGGGTCACATTTTCACTCCCACTCCAACTCATTCCAGTCCAATCCCACCATTTGTTTGTACTACATCTAACAAATATAGTAATTATTAACTGAGCACAGCAGGGTTAAAAAGTATACTTCACACTGTGAATATAAATAATTGTATATATTAGATGTATTTAAATTTTCAAGTAGGTGGTAAACTTTTGGAAAACAATGAGAGGCTTAGTTTTAATATTATGTATGATACCCTGGTCTTTTCCATAGCTTGATAGGTAAGTTTGGAATATGTGTCTTATTGTTATAAAAGCATAAGTAGAGCTTTTGTGACAAAAATATTCAAAGGGGAGGAACCTTTTTTTTATTCTGGATTTAAATAAAAATAACTTCATGTCTCACATACCAGACATGTTCACATAGATACTATGTTATTTAAACAAGCTAAAATAACTTTCTCTATTATTTAGATTAAGACATTAATTTTAGTAATCTTTACATATGCTTCACTTTCTCGAGAATAAAAGTCCACATTATTTCAGGACAAACCTTTCTCACTAATTTACAAACGTTATAGCTGAAGTAATATCCAGAGCCAAGGAATTGTTAATTAACCATAACCTATAAAATGTTTTTCAAAAGTGATTCTGTTTCTTCATTACACATTGATGTTGTAATTTATTGGTTGGTCTTCCATGTGATATTATGCCTCAGGTGGCTCAGCAGTAACTCTGAGAGCTTATAACCCTAAAAATTGGGTCTAGTTACTCATAGTGGGTACAGCACAGATAACCTATTGTGTAGCTTTGTGTTTAATAAGAGACAAACGAAAAAAAAACGTAAATATACATCCACAAAAACCATTGACACAAGTTTGAGTTATAGACGCATGCAACATGGAAATGACACAATGTACAAGCGTATGTCATTATGCCCCATTATTCTTTCATTTGCTTAACAAATATAATTTCAGCATAATGTGTTGTTCGAAAAACCAGAAATGTTCGTCCAAACTAGTGTCACTAAAATGTAATGTGACAAAATAGAAACCTATGGAAACAGAAGGATTCTTTATATAAATTTTGTATCATAACCCTAATGAACTATTCTAGTTGTGCATGATCATGAATCACTATGTATTTTTATTATAACTAACTGAGGGTACCCATTAAAGAAGCAAATACAGATTGTATAAAGGAAAATGTTACATAATTTCCCCCTTCTTTCTTTGTTTTGTTATTAGGTCTTTAATGACCTTATTAGGTACTAATTACATACCCTGCTTTGTGTAGGGTAATAATTGACTCATTAAACTGTCTTGTGTCTTTAAATTCAAAGGCCAAAGTCTATAAGAAATGAGGAAATGTGCTTTATTTGAGGATATCTTTCATCTTTTCGAACAGTTTTCAGTTACCATACAAAACCTTACGGTAATCGAGCCAGACAACTATAGATGGTGAATGCTAACACACACACACAGTGGATCATCTTTATAGTAAGGTGGTGTAGGATTTATGTTGTTAAACAAATGAACTAAAACAAAAGTTGTTGGCTTTGTGAAGATTATCAATGTTTTAGTGCATATGTTGCCACACCATTGTTAGGTATGATTTAATGACTAACCTAGATTGTATGGATGATGAAAATTATCACGTGAATTATCGACATTCGTTGCAACTCTTGCAGTGTGAAAAGAAACTGCTAAGCCTTATGGTGAAAACAGTGGCTTTAAAATCTTGTAACTTCATGAATAATAGCTATTATGAAATAGTAAACTTCTGTCATGTGGGTAATTCATACATCTTATAACATTTTTAGTGGAAATTTTAAAACTAAATCTTGTAGCATAATATTAGTGAGATGACTAGCAGTTCTTTTCACTAGTTACATTATTTTTCTAGGTTTTCTCACGCTAAGAACTGTACTAATGAGAGTAATAAACCAGCATTAGTACTGTCACTAGCCATGTTTTTGGAATTATTCAAACTTTATGACCTAATAAGGCTACCAGGTTAATCAGTTAATCCAAGGTTTTAATAAGTTTTCACATATGAACTAATGAGCCTGCTAGACTAGCATTATATGTATGTATTTTTTTTTGGTTCTCTTTTACTCACCTCAATGAACCTATATTTAATAGGAATTGAAGAATGTGTAGCATTGATGCTACTAATTTATTCTTCCAAATTACTCAGCAGACAAGCTGTTTAAGATGGTAAAAATAAATATGAAGCCCAATTTATGAATTGATTCATCACTTCACCAAGTTATACCAGTTTCAGGGAATGCTACCCATCGTCAGTATCTCCAGAGAAGGGCAAATCAAAAAAGCAGTTTTACAATTTTCTGTGATATTTGTTTGTTTTTCTGTTGTTTTTTTCAAACTTAACTGATAAGATGACTAGCTTAACAGGTGCTCTTCATTATGTTTTCAGATTTTCTCAATCTAAGAAGTGTACAAATGAGGGTAGAGCTCTCATGCAACTTGACTACCAGCAGTTTTTGACAAAAGTCGAAGGACTGACAGATTTGAGACTTGTCCCAGAACGGGAACTTGTGGAAGGTTACATCAAAGCTTTTTATCTCCTTGAGCCAGCATTAGAACAGTGGATCCGTTCTCATAGAGTAAGTTTAACACTGTGCATGTCAGAAATAAACCATTAATTTTATCATTTAAACTTCTCAAATCATTCAAAATTTGATCTGATTAGTAAAACTTTAATGAAAAGATTTACAGAAAGAAACTTCCTTACTTCAATCTTAGTTTTGACTGTACTGTTAAGTAGCTCAATGGCATAATTAGTTAATACACAATCTCAAATTTTGATATTATTAATCAGTATTTTCATGTAATCAGTGTTATTTTTATATATTGGAATGGGGTTTAAATTAATAATTGAGTTATGAAAAATAGTTGATTTTTAACTCTTTCAGCATGGGCTCAGTCCCTGGGACCAACCTCATAACCATTTTGTACTTGTTTTAGTTTTCATGCTATAGCTTTTAAATTAGCAAGCATATGTTAATGAAATTTGATAGATTATCAGTAAACATTACAATGCTTTCATACCTAAAATATCAAATTTTGTTTATTACGTCTTAAGGTTTATGAAGCAATATTTTTCTCTTGTCTTTTCACATCTTGCCTATCCAACATGCAAAGTGATTTTCTTTTTAAGATTAAAAATACTTTTATGTATCAGAAAATTTTCAAATTTCACAAGCAAAATCTTTATAATGTCCAGATATTTATCAAGTGTTTCGTAAGAACAAAACTTTATATTTTATCTGTTATTTTCACTTACGAATCTCTGTACGGGTTTGGTAGATTTGACCACGATCTTGTAACCACCATAAAAAATTAGGAAATAAATATATATATTATGCCTTTTTCATTCTAGAATGACAAAAGATTATGACACGAAAACATAAATGTTTAGACTAAACAGCTTAAACTTCATAACATTATACATTTATATATATTTATTAATTTTATTATATTGACCTTTCAGCCGTGCCTGGCTAACAATACAGAAGTTACAATGACACAGTACACATGCTCTGATGTCACCGTATCCAATAGTATAAAACTGACCTTTAGTCTTTACAAAGTGACCTGTCTTGACTGTGTTTTAATAGACTAGTATTTTGTAAAATACAGTCACATTTCAATTATTATACATTATATATGTATATAGATTATTACTATTTAGAAATAAGTTCTTAAACTAGTTTTTCTTAAAACATAGAACAGTAAATAGAGAAGTAAAGCAAACTATTATCTCTTCTAGTTACGACCTTTGTACTAGGTCGCTGCTTCATGTAGGTTGCTAAGCCTTTTAAAATTTCAATGGTGGAGGATATGATACGAAATCATTTTTTCTAGGTTTTATATATACAGTTGAATAACTAAAAAATCATAAATTACTATATCGATACCACAGAATTCAACTATAAAGTATCATGCATAGCAATTAAGCTGTATTTGGGTCTAAAAATATATAAAATTTGGGGCAGACTAAAGACACAACCTACCTCCTTGAAATTTTTGTTTGAAAGAACAAGATGGCATCCTAACACACGAAAATGGCTGAGAAATTCACTAGGGGGACATTCAGAGCTTTCAACTGGTTATTCACATGTCATATATTGAAGTAAGTGTATTTAAATTTGATGACGAGGAACCCACTTTGAGACTAATAATGCTTGGAGACGGCTTGAATGGGTAATGAAGAAAAACTTT
>NW_013666577.1:184402-187846 GCF_000517525.1 Limulus polyphemus | reverse complement strand
ATCTGGTTTCCAATTTTCTTCCTGTTTCTCCAATGTAGAATTCTGGGCAGTTATTGCGTGTTATTTTGTAATTTGTTGGTAATGTGTGATTCTAAATAATTTTTGTTTAGTAATGATTTTAAGTTAGAGCCGGGTTTTTGAGAGAATTTGACATTGACAGGAATATTGTGTTTAATGGCTAGTTTTGTCCAAGTGTGGATAATTCTTGAGCTGGTTTCAGGGACAAAAGTGCAGTGTAATGTTCTATTGTTAATATAACAAACTTTGCCCCAGTTCCTGAGGGGCCCGGCATGGCCAGGTGGTTAGGGCACTCGACTCGCAATCTGCAGGTCGTGGGTTCAAATCCACATCACACCAAACATGCTCGCCCTTTCAGCTGTGGGGGCGTTATAATGTGATGGTCAATCCCACTATTCGTTGGTAAAAGAGTAGCCCAAGAGTTGATGGTGGGTGGTGATGACTAGCTGCCTTCCCTCTAGTCTTACACTGCTAAATTAGGGATAGCTAGCACAGATAGCCCTCGTATAGCTTTGTGTGAAATCCATATATATATATAACAAAAAAACAACAACAACAGTTCCTGAGGCTTACAGTAGTATGCGAGTGCAAGAACATTTTGCCAAAGGCTTGTGTATCTCTGCTAAAGGTACTGAAACATGCCCTGGTGGCACTGTTGACTTTTTTGAGATGAATAATAAATGATAAAGAACAGGAAAGGAAAATAAAATTTAAAGGTATGTAATTTTTTTCTATTTCTTAATTTTAAACATTTCACTACACTGTATGTTCATGATAACTTCTACAGTTAGTGATGTGTTAGAGAATATGAAAAATAATATATAAATATTTACCTTAAAAATACATTTCATATTTATTTAGGAGGTTCTAGAGGTTGTGCAAATAGAATTTGAAACTTTAAGAAGGAAAAGAGTTTTTATTTACTTAAAGCTAAAATTACTTTGCACATGAACTATTCAGAGTCTGAGTGCAAATAAATACAGTAGATAAATAATATTTTTAGTAGAAAGACTTAATTAAAATAATCTCATTCTTTGTGTACAAAATACTTGTAATCTTTAACAAAATCTTACCAGTTTTGGTGAGGATATGTTAAGAAAGCTTAGAATTACCTTATGTATTATTGCACACATATCCTTCCCTAGACGGACTAAGATGCATGAAAATGCAGGTTATAAATGTATTATGGTGAGGTGGAAAATAGCACCCAAGTGGTGATTTTTTGTAAATAATACAATAGCTAGTACTAAAGTTGTAACTGAAAGAAGGTCCCTAAAGAAAGACAATGGAAATTTTGAGGAACACTAATGGTGAAATGTGTAGGTTAGTGTCACCTAACTTGGGTCAACATACATGTGTAGGACATGGTTCAGTAGTAAGCATACTGTACATTGTCAAAGGAATTGCAATAGATTGCAGCATGGCTAAATAGGAATTGATCAAACAAAGACCCACTGTGAATCTGTGAACTGATAAGTCTGTGGTCAGTTACTGCATAAGCACATGTGATCCCATAGAAGTGTTAATTGATTAAGCTATTTCACATATTACTCAGTCTCTAAAGGTAGTTTTTAGAGGAGGAGGATAACCATAGCTAGAGGTTGTAAACCCCCCTTTCAACTTACACACCTGGCTAATCTTTTGGTCAATTAAATGAATACTTAAGATCAGGCTCTGGGCCCATTTAGCTGTCTTGGCTTGAATTAGCCAGTAGGTTTTTGTTTCCAGATATTGTGAGCCATTTTCAAATTATCTTGATACGGAGAACCACTTCAATGATCAGGAGTTTCTATTTGGTGATAAACTGGACTTCACCACTAAACCAAAGATGCCTGGAGCTGATTTCATCTTCCACCTGGCAGAGCCCATAGATAAAGATGCATTGCTGGTTTATGCAACAGACATCTTGAACCTTACTGAGTTAGTTGTCAGGTTGGTATTGAAATCTTTAGAGGCCAGGCTAGCTCTCACTAGACAGAATAATGGAGCAATCAATGGATCATCCAATTCCTACCTTCATGCCTAGTGTTGAAATCATAATTGTGGACCAACTACCACTTTCAACAACCACCATGATAAAGAAAAAAGAATGGTAGATGCATGCATCAGAAGCCATTGCTATAGTGTCCTGTCGAAGGATGTCTGATAACAAGGTGGTGATATTATAAGATATGTGACCACCTCCAACAGGATCATTACATCCTAAAGCTTAAGAAGACCTCTCAAGAATTGAAGTTGCCTCGAGGGGCGGCTAGATTCTAGAAAGACAGAAACAAGGTGTCAGTCAATATTTCACCAACACCACTACCACCCTCAGCCATGACCACCACAGCAGTAAACAAGAGGGACTCCACTTCAATTGCTGCACTCAAACATTGAGAGAATCACTGTACTACAGGATCAACTAAGTGTAGAATGTGGAAGTCTGAGCAGCCACCCTCCTAATAGGCCCTAAGACCTACCTCAACAACAGGCAAGGTTTGAACGAGTCCACCTACCATCATCACCATAGTCTTGACAATCATCCAAATGCAGCTTCTCAATTAGCAATGCCAGGAGATGGCTGTTAAATGAACAGAGGCCAGGGTGTTATGTAACTGACAAGCAAAAGTAGTTATCCCCAGTGATGGGAAAAGTTTAAGTTAATCTATCAATTTAAATTATTTCATGAACTTTATGAAGATTAATTATGTTGCACCCTTGGTTTCACTCAGACTCAAAATTCTGAGCTACTTATACCACTCACCACGAAATGTAATTGTTGAGTATTTCAGTCATGCAAAGAGCCACCCAACAATAATGTACTGCAAATCTACATTTTTATTCTTTAAGTTACGTCACATTTTGAAATGTGAGTGATAGTATGATTAATCTCTAATAATTTAATGTAGAATATTCTGCTTGCGAAATAAAATTTGGAATCAACATCATCTATGCCTATTCTCCCGTCATTTCAAAAGTGAATGTTGAACTTTGCCCTTGTGCGCAGCTTTTCAAACAGGAGACAGACAAATGCTCAGATAGACACCACAGTTTGCAATATATATAAGATTGCAATGGCATTCATTGCCACCTTTCTGGTTGGAGGAACAGGTCTATCAACTAAGAGTAGCCTGAGCTCAAGAAATTTTCTCGGATGTGCCTGTGTATTTATGATGCCTACTGAATCAGTCTGAGTGAAAGGTATTTTTTTTTTGCATTGGGTAAGTCAAAGTGCACATCACAAACTTTTACAGAGTTACATTCAAAATTTGATTAAACTACTTTATTATCAATGTATATGAATAAACTTAGCATGAAGATGTAGATAATAAATCAAATTATAATACTTTATAAATTTTAAGTTCTTAATTTAATAAGGAAATATACACCTGGAAAAAAGTTAAGCACCCCCGTGTTTTTTTCAAGTGATTCAGATTCGACGTT
>NW_013666577.1:152913-183444 GCF_000517525.1 Limulus polyphemus | reverse complement strand
AACGTCGAATCTGAATCACTTGAAAAAAACACGGGGGTGCTTAACTTTTTCCAGGTGTATATATTAAAAAATTCATCAATCTCTCCTAGTATGAAAATTGTGACATTTGCTGTCTAGGTCTTCCCTCTCTTCTAATATATTTACTATTCTTCTGAGGAGTATGGAATTTAACGTAAATTACTCATTATAATATATTTATTACTCAGGTAAAGCATAATCTTTATAGCCTTCAATTTTATTTGGTTACAGAGCCATAAATTAGTAAACCATTAGTATAAAAGAAAAGTAGGCTTAAGTTTCATTGATGGTCGACAGCAAAGAAAAAGAAGGTCCAGGTAAGTACTATATTTGTTATTTTTCATGTGTATTCTTTATATATTATTATGAAAGTAATTAAAATATAAGAATTAGAAATTGTTAGGTTAGATAAGGTAAAATAATAACAGTAATTCTTCATGAGGTATGCTCGCAACTAGCTCATGTGTTACATAATTTGATAGGGTTACATGAGCTACATCTTTGCCAAATGATTTACAACTACTGTGACAGGAGTATTAGTTAGACACATTTCAAAAGGCAATAAAACAGTAAAATCAAATATAAATGGATGTATATTGTTACAAGCTTTAAGCTGTTTAGGATAGAATATTGTGGCGTACTGTTACAATTTGTAGTCATTCCTGATAGAAAAAAGGTAATTTAGAATTATATCCTAATTGTTTTATGGTGATTATTAGGTCGATGAAGTTGACCAAATTTCTATAGTTATAGTATAGAAAATAAAAGATAAAGTTTTTCTGAAAAAAAAAACATTTGATGAATATTTAGGGATAAAAAGTAAATGAAATTTGAAAAATTTCATATGATTAAAAGTATTTTTAATTTTAGCATGAAAATCACTTTGCACTTAGAGCAGTCAACACTAACACCATATAATTACACAGTTTTAGTAAAAATACTTAATTACAAATGCTGATCTTTTATCTACCAAAGGCCTTTAATGTTTACCGAAAGTCTTTCATATTTTGTTTGCATAACCTCTAAAACTTCCTAAATAAATTACAAAATTTGTTGATAAACATCTTCTTTTCTCTACCCTACTATTGTAATAAAATTATCCATAGCAAAGTTTGAAGAATTTGAAATAAAATCAAAAATATATATATATTTTTTAGAATGCCCACATATTATTAGATTATTACAATTGTTTATCCTTAACAACTTCAGACTCAACTGTTTCACATCTGTTTTTATTTAATTTTGTTTTATTGTACTTTAAACCATGGCTAATTAGTATAACTCAGCAATTAATCACCCAGGAAGAACATGGTGTAAATTAGGATAAACAAAGTATTGAGTTACATCTCTGTGAGAAAGATTTTACATAGTTTTTATTTACTTATGTTTTTGTATCTAACCTATTAAGTTTCTAATTTTTACAACATGTTACATAAAAACAGAGAAATTTAGTACTTTAGCTTTGAAACCTTTTGCACTAGGGTACATGGTGTAGTAAGCCTATTTTCTTCTCACTATATTGGTTGTCAAAAATATTTCATACAGCTTTCAAATATGTATTTTAGAATATTAAAAATAAATCACACACTAGATTTGAATGTCTCAAAACTGCTATAATTTATCTGGCTTTCTAACTAATATATAAATAGGTTAAATATATTTCATTACTGATCAGAGCAGTGCCTTTAGTCTAAATACATCAAGTTCTCATGGCAGATTATTGTCTTTTACCAGTAAAACAAAACAATCATATGATTTACATATTGGTTACAAATATGTCCAGTTGCAATGTTAGAGAGATTTTAGACATTTCTAAAAGGGTATGGAAGACGCATGTCAGTATGGGATGAATAAATAAAGTGATATCTGTGAAGTAACGGGAGGTTGAAATTTTATATTCTAACTTTTCATGTGTATTATGTATTTCTAAATGGTTGGACAATATGAATCACTCATAAGAGAAAAGAAAAAAATCTATAAAAGAGATGTCAGTGCCACCAAGTCATGTGACTGGGAACGTATTTAAATATTTCTTTTTGAAATTAAAACTTTAATAATATAAAAATTTGAATTATAAACTACATTTTGATGCCAAGTTTACTGACCTACATTGATAATAAAGTTGTTGAATTAAATGTTGAATATAGTTTATAAAAAGATTGTGATATGCACACTTTCACCCACTTGTAACCAGAGGGTTAAATGATTTATTTGTATTACTGTGTGTGTACTGGTATCTTGGTTGAGTTTGTATTTTATTATATGTAGTTCCCTTGCTAAAGGGTTTTCTGAATGTAGTTTGTACTATTTCACTGTATAAGAGCCATTAGGTACTGCTTTTTTTATGTAGGGTATTTAATTCATTTTTAAAGGGTTTCTTTGTATGTTTTAACCATTGTCATCTTATTTTTGCAATGTCTTTTTGAAACCAAAGCACCTTGAAGTATTTTGGGTAGAAATCGTTTGTTGTGGGTTTAGTGGCAGTTGATGTGTAACTTTTTCTTTCAGGAGTACACTCCAAAACAGCTTATTGGACTAGTCAGTTGTGTAACTCAGCTCAACAAGAAAGGCCGGCAGAAACTAATTAGTCTCATTGAGGAAGGAGACAAGATAAGAAGATAAGACTGTTGATGTGACATAGAAAATGTAAATATTGTTAATATATTTAGTCAAATACATCTTCATGAGGCGAACATCTAGAAGGTACCTCGGTTCTCATCACGAACAATTAATTAACACTGTAATATCTATGTACTGTTTATGAAATGTATATCTAGGCACAAGTTAAAAGAAAGAAAAAAAAGTTTCAGTTTCATTCCAAAATTGATCTGTCTCGTACTGATTCTAAGAATGTAGATTTTGTGTCAGGCTCCATATACTCTCTTGTAAAGACTTATCAGGTTGCCATACAAAACCTTGAGCCTTTAATTAAACTTTTTTAATTGAATGAGTTGTAGATTATTAAATATAAAATCATTCAGATACTGGTTCCAAAAGTGAAAAATTAAGGTATATTATAGCTACTATTGTTGTGGTTTTTATATCAAGAGAATCAATGTCAATTAAGTTATGGTCCTAACACAGAAATGTGGTCCAATTTTAGTTGTAGAGCAAATAAAATTGACATACAAAACCAATGGGATCTATATTAAAAAAAACAAAAAACTGGAAAGCAGATCTAACTGTACAAGTTTGAACAATTTTCTCAGAAATCCAGCATAGTACAAAATTGAAGTTATGCCTATGGAATTCAAAATATATTAGTAATTTTTGTATGTTAAACTTAATAAAGTTTTAAGTAGTTTTAAATTTTCAACTAATACTTGAAGAAAATGTTAATGCAAGAAGTTAGTTATATAGAGGTTAGTTTAATCAGACTGCTTTGAAGTTAATTGTAGTTTAGCCACTGGTGGGTTAGGAGTTCTGTGTTTTAACAATGTGTGCTGTTGAATCAGGTTTGGACCAAGACACTGAAACTGGGTTCCAGGAGGTAATTTAAAAACACTATGTGAGGAAAATTAACTTGTATCAGACATTGTTTTCAAAAACAATAAATATTGATACATTTAATCTGTTGAACACTCATGTTTTCACTGATATGGTGTAGTAGGTTATAATCAAACACTATATTTTCAGAGGCCTTTTAGTCTGTTTCTACACTAGTTCAAAACTACTAATAGTAGACAGTGTTGGAGGCAATAATAATGATTTTATTTCCAGATGAAGAAATACAATATTTAAGCAATAAACTGAGAACTTGCACAAGTCCCACATCTTAAGCTTCCAGCAAAAACTGATCTTAAGAAAAAACTTATGAAACTATCCGATATTTATTTACTATTTAAAAAAGGACCAATGCATATATTAATTATCTAACTTAGTACAGGATCTTTTCCCAAATGATTTGTACAGTTAAAACTAATCTTAGAAACAAAAACTCTGAAACGTTTATAAATAATAGAGCAACTTATAATTTGTAACATCAATTAATTTCTTAAAAAGTTTATTCAGTTTTTCATCCAAACAGATCCTGCATTTCTTCAGCTTTGTTCATGGGCCTTTGGCCAGTTTGCAGTTTTAACATGTGTAATACAAATAAAAACTTTTTTGTTAATAATTGATCAATACAGTTTGTAGAAATAAGATGACCATTTACCTACTTTTTGTCAAACAGTAAAAGTATTCCAGCAAATTTTCTTTTATAGTTGCATATGTATTCAAAAATACACAAAATGCAGAGATTCGAGAACTGTGTGATCATTACTTGACAAATGAAAAAACAGTGAAAGCTAAAAGAGAAAGAACAGCTAAAAATAAATCTCCATCCCTTTTTAAAATTCTTAATTGAAACTACTTTACAAGTACAATGTATAAAATATTTCATTAAACTTGAATATCATTCACACTTGAGATAAAAAATACTTAGTGTAAAGTGTTTTGTTTTTCCCCATTCAGATCTTCCACAGTATAGCAAGTGGCATGTAGATTACTAGTCTTTGATTGTAATATGCACTATGTAAATGTACAAAAATATACATCACAGTTGTACATTGTGCACATAAAATTAATTGTCTTTTTTCTGAAGGCACCATTATAGATGAACAGTTTATAACTATACAAAAAGTTAACCTACAAAAACAGAATTACAGACATATTCCTAAAGGACTGTTTTTTAATTGTTTAAAAATATAAAGTTTTAGTTAGAGAACTTTACAGAATTCTCATGGGTAAACAAGCATATTTCAACACAAAATTAAAAACAGCTGTATTTTCACTATAGTTTTGTGATTTCCATAATAATTACACTGTCACATGTGGATTGATGCAGCTGTATATCTTGCCTGTCCACCCCAACGCCACTGGCTTGGCCGATACTAAAGGGCAGAAAGAATAAGGTTTTATTTAAAAAAAAAACTGAATTATTGAAGAAATGTGTAAAGCATTATATCTGAAATTTCACTTCAATAAAGTATTGTTAAAACCATATTTTGAAATTCAGATTTTTAACTATTTTTTAACATACAAGTCTCCTTAATTAATTTCAGAAGCTTTTGTTATGAAATAACTTTCATTTATTTTATTTTTATCATCATAACATACTCAAGTATTTTCTTAAAATTTATCAGAGAAAATGTGTTTTGAAGAATGACAAGTGCTCACTTTGATTAGTAACTGTCCAGATGCAGTTTGTGGATTTTTATAAGCATAACCTATCCAAATGCCAACACCAAGAACAATGGCAAGGATCAGTAGAATGGCAACAACTCCACCAGCACCAAACGATGAGCTACTTGATGATTTCTCCTCTGCTACTAAAACAAGTAATATACAAATCATTATCATGTTAATATTTATAAAATTTCTATCACTTAGAAGAAATCCTTTGTAATGGCAAAACCTAACAAAAGTGAACTTGTAACTTAAATTGGTCCAGTAGATATTGTGTATATGTACATATACCACCCCGCAAAAAACGTACATAATAGTTAGATGAACCGCCTAAACGTCACCTCAGTGTAGCCTATATAATGTGTAAAGTTTAGTATACTCTAATCCTTTATAGTGATGGCAGAGAACGCATTTGGCATGTAATGTTGTTTGAATACAAGAAGGGAAACAACGCCTCTGTAGCCACAAAGAATATCAAAGTCTATGGAAATGTTTTGAACGTTTGTAAGTGTCAATGATGGTTAAGCAAATTTCGTTCAGGTGACTTTAGCCATAAAAACTGTGATGGCTGGGGCCGACATGTTGGAATTGCTATTGATGCTCTGAAGACGCTTGTTGAGTCTAACCCAAGACAACACACATGTGAAATGGCCCTGAAATTAAGTGTCTCTCATGAAACAAAAAGTAAACATCCAAGGAATATGGGAAAAACTCCTTAAAGAAGGTGTTTGGGTGCCTCACAAACTCTCTGATGATCATCGTTTCCAACATGTGAATGTTGCCTCGTCTTTTCTGTTGCATTATGTGCGTGAACCATTTTTTGACATAATTGTCACCGTTGATGAAAAATGGAATCTCTATGCAAATATTAAATGCCAAAAACCACTTCTGACCTCAAAACCTGGACTCCATCCACAGAAAGTGATGCTTTGTACTTGGTGGGACATCAAAGGAGTAATTCATTTCCAACTCCTCAATCCACAGCAAACTGTCAATGCAGAGATCTATAGTCAGCAATGGAACATTTAGGTCAAGCCCTTCATCAGAAATGCCCTTCACTTGTCAATAAGAAAGGTGGTGTTCTTCTCCACGACAATGCATGGCCACATGTGGTACGTTTAACACAACGCAAGATTATGGAGTTGGGTTGGGAAGTTCTCCCCCCACTCAAAAATCTTGTGTTGGCACTATCAGATTACCATTTTTTTTTTCGTTTGCTGCAACACCATCTTAATGGGAAAACTTATGCAAATATGGAACGTGTTAAAGAGGACATCGACATGTTTTTTTGCTTCAACACTAAGTGATTTCTTTAATCAGGGTATTAACAACCTGATTGTAAGATGGAAAAGCATCATAGATAAGAATGGAGACTATTTAATTTAATAAATGTTTTGTTTTGATAAACAAGATGTTAGTGTTTTTTTTTATCTTGACAATCTCCAGCCATTATTAGTCTCAAAGTGGGTTCCTCGTCACCAAATTTGAAATCATGCTTAGTAGGTTCCCAGATATGAAACAATAATCCATACACTACATTTTTTGCAAGGCATTTTTCTGGACATAAGTACCACAGGACCTATTCATTATTCCTTCTTGGATTTTGCTCCAAATTAGAAGTGCAATCTTACACAATACAATGATAAAAAATATATCTATAATTCTAGTGCAGAGAAAGAGTATTACTTTATATTTACTGTTTTCTTTTGTGTTTTAACTTTTGAAGCTTGGAACAATAATGACAGGTTCTGCAATATCCATTAATTTATATACTCAACTGAAGTACCTTACATCTGTGTTGCAAGGTTACCCATCCCTATAGTACTACAAGAAACTATGTTTTTAGTGACAGATATAACCCACTATACTATTTGACACTGCCACAAGCATTAAGAAAAATGTGCTTGAAAATACAAACATCAGAACGATAGGACTTATAGAGAAAACTCTTAAAGTGACTGTAAAATTGGCTGTGACATGTTAAGATTTAATAATAAACTAACATCCTGCAAGAGCAGTTAAGAAAACAAAAGATGACTACTGTCTGACGCTGCACAAGATCATATTTTAAAAGTATTGCTACGTCTGACATGACTTCACCTTGTATTTGCTAAACAAGAGAAAAAGTACAATTCTACAAATTTATGAAGCACAAATAAGATGTTGTACCCAAGAATTAAAGGTTTAATTTTTTAGTACTCAATTACATTAATGACACTATGGGGTAAAGATAACAAAATATTTTCATAATAAAGTGTAATGTTTGATTATTACACTTACAACATATTCAACTAAATTACGTTCTTGTATACTCAACAATATCCTAACTTTTAATGTAACACGCCTAATTAATTAAAAAATAAATAAAAGTTGTTGTTTTTGCTGTTGATTTAGTAACTTTTCTTCATCTAACATATTTTCCGTTAAATATACCATAGAACTTTAAGAATGCAAGACCAACTTACCCAGAGCACTTTGTGTTGGTTGAGATTTCTCGGTAGTTATAGTTGTAAGAGGTAAAGTTAGTATTGATGGAGATGGTTCTTCTGTGGTGGTGGTAGCTTTAATCACTGTAGTGGTCATAACAGAATGAGCTGATGACTTTGCTTCAGGGTTGATAGTAGCAGCAGTGGTAGTGGTGGGGATGGTGGTAAAGGTAGATGATGAAAAAGTAGTAACCTTACCTGTCATACAGCAAGTAAAAAGAATGTAACAAGAGAAACATGAAGTATGTGTCTCAAAAAAAAAAAGTAGTAGAGTTCATGGGTCTTTGATATTTCATATACTTGTTACATGGCCCATAACTCAGTTTCTGGTGACCACCCAAAAATCCACTTTGGGATAATGACAGACAACCAAAAATAATAATAATAGGTGTAACAAATACAACTAGGGCTTATAATGCAACAACCTTTTCTGGACCAAGCTTCTGACCAAGCTCAAATTTTTAAGATTAAGTTTGGGGATCTCTCCCCCTGGTATTTTGGGTAATAACACAACTAGTTACTATTGTCAACTCTGATAATCACTAAAGAAATGTTCACTTTGTCAAAATGTACATAAAAGTTTTCTCTATTCACTGATGCTGCTTTCTTTTTCAGATATGTACTACAGATGACACTAGTACATGAGCACAGCACCATATGTAGAGAATGAGTTACAAAGAAACTAAACATCTTATTTTGCAACTGAAATTAATCATGTTATTTCTCTCTGATGTAGGCATGATAATGAAACTATATATGATACAAAGTAAATAAAACCATGCAATTATAATCATTTGACTATCTATTAGTTGACACAAGCAACTGTGATTTTTGCTTTTATATCTTTTTAAACATGTGATATTGCACTCAAAGACCAGACTTCCAATGAATAATTCTATTTGTGATAATTCATGAATTTTTTTTATCATATTAAGGTTGAAACAATTACAAGAAGTAAATATTAGAAAGGGCAATGTTTTATAAAATTCAACAAGATTTTATCACTTGTACATAGTAAAATTTTTATTTTATTCACCACATTTACCTGGCATCATTAAGCGAGATACAAAAACTGAGACTAAATGAATTCTTGTATCTCACCTGACGATGCCAGGTAAACCTGATGAAATATCGTGAATAAAATACACAAGTTTTATCATGTACAACCAATAAAAACTTGTGTGAGTTCCAAGAACTTTACTTAATTTTATATCAAATTTCTTCAGTCAATAATATCTGGTACCACAACATTAATGTAATAATTACCAGTAGCATTCTCTGGAGTAAATTCTTCTGTTGTCGTTACCAAAGTTGATGGAGATGGTTTGGGAGGAACAGTAGTTGCTGCTTCTGAACACTCTTTGTTAGCCTAAAATAATAATCTCAATTTTAACTATTAGAATAAAACATCAAGCAAAAAATCTGTACTTGTATGAAGTTTAAAAAATAACAATATCAAGATTTCACCTGAATCAAAAAAAATCCATGGATTTAATTAACTCTCTCTCTCCCACCACACACACACAACATAAAGATCTTTACCTGACATGTAACTAAGTAAAAATTGTCTTTACTTGCTTACTATCAAATATTACATTTATGTCTCATAACTCGTTTTTATAACCACTATACCCTTTCCAATAAATTTTCAATTCTCTTTCTTACTTAGGGAATACTTCATAATGTAAAAAGATTTTAACTGAATAACAAATTAATGGCAAACATTTTTTTTTTTTAAATAAGTAACCAGAAAGTTGCACTTTATCACAATATATCTGGATATGTCTATTTTATCACAATGTATTTGGGTAAGTCTAATATCTTCGGCTATTTCAAACAAGACTGTACTTGAAAATTTATATTTCATGTAGTTTTTTTTATTTTGGTGTTTCATTAAAAGTACACTGAGATACAATTATTTTTGCATTTAAAAAGAAACCAATTTTACTACAATACTGATTAACTTACTAATCAGCAAGTCTATTGCATTCAAAGTGAATTGCTGACAGATTTATAATAAATATAATCAAGACAGTGTATAAATTGAAAATTGCCTCACTTCCTAATCACATTTGTTGGTTTTTAGTTGCGTGTGAATATGATGATTCTTAAACTATTGTACAAATAAAATTATAGTTTCTTGTAGGAAGTTAATGTTTTCCTGTTATTCTTGTTTGTGAAAGTTTGAGGTTATGTATAAATTAGGCCCCTAAATCCAATTTTCTAGCAACCTCTAGGAATTAAAATAATTTTTTTATAGCAGTATTAACTTTTTCTTGCTTATAACATAGGTACAATTTTTCTCCATGTAAGCACAGCTAATCTCTAGGTAGAAAGATACTGCTGACAAAATCAGATTAATGTCTATGTAAAATAATGACCAGTATTTAGTTACATCAAGAACATCCTTGAAATGTTTTCAAAATTTTTAGTCTCCAGCTGGTTCTCAGTATGAAAAACTGCATCACTGCTGAAGTTCATAAACAAAATCAATCAATCTCGAGTTGTAAGTATTAGATCAAAGCACAACTTGGTGTACTGAAAACAAGTACTCAATTGTGTTTAAGGTAGCACCAATGTAAGTCTCAAAAAATCAATATATATGCTGAAAGAGGAGTACTTCATTATAATTCTAAAATCTATGTAATTATTAAACATTAAACAAAACTGTGTTGAGAATTCTGCTGTAGTTCTTCTGTCTTTATACTGAAAATGCTACATCAGCTTAAAAAACCCAACAAAAACTGTGTGGTAAGAAACTACATAAACTTAAATTCACTTACTTGCGTTCCACACCCTTGAGCCATCCATTCTTGACGGTGTCTATCTATACCATCTGAACATCTTTTGATAGCTTCACACCATGAACAGTTGAAATTGATGTTTGCAGAGACACAGGAATCACAATCTTTAAAGCTAAGACAAGCTAAAGAAAAATCCAATATTAAGAATTTCTATTCATCATTTAATAATTAGTACCAACAAAAGAATCAAACCCATGGCAGATGTTCATCAGACAGAGGAAATAATTTAACTTTTAATAAGTTTAAGCACCAATTGAAGAGTTTTTCCCATCCTTCAAAAGGGAAATTTTTTAAAAACTTCTTACATGCAAAAACCTTCAAAAATCTGCTTATGGAATGAAAAAAACAAGGAAGAATTTAATTAATAACTTTCAAAACATCTGTGACCATAAAAAGTAAGAATATTAGATTTTTGAGTTTGAGATTATTATAATTAATACCCCCCCCCCTTTTTTCTGTGTAACTGAATTAAGGTTATAAGATATTAGTCTACAAAACATATAACATGCCAACATTAATAAAACTTTGCACATTGTGCACCTTTCAGTAAAATTCTAAAACAAAAACAAACTTAAGTGAATACTTTCAGATTATCACAATATATTAAAAGAAATTAAACAATACATCACACATGACAGGTTTTTCCTACAAAACCACCACCTTTTTTTTAAAACAATACTTACTTGGCAAAGCTGTAAAATACAAAGCCGTCCAATTTCCGATTTCTTCACGCTTCATGTCAATTCTATGATATTCATAAATCGTCTTTCTGCGAATAACTACAAACATTTTATTGTTAACAATCTTTCTATTCTGCTAGAAAATTATGGTGGTCTTATAAGTTGAGCATATTTAATATTTATATATTTTATCCCTTGATTATACACATAGGTTATCAACAGTTACACAAGGTTTAAATAGGGATACATAGCTATTTTTATAACAAAAAATGAGGTACTCAAATAATATGGTATATTCTTCCAACTTTTGCTAATAAATCTTTTAATTAAAGTACAGTAACTTGAAACTAAATAATATGCCAAATGCACTGTAAGGGTTCTCTAAATGCTGAAAATCTTGTTCTTAAAATGAAGCAAAGTCATCATTCATTTAATTAAAACATTCATAATACAAAACATACACAACTGTTATTAGAAAGCTAACACTGACTGAAATAAAACTCAACAGTTTTTCAGGGTAGTTTTGGTTTTACTTTTTTTTTTGGTAAGAGTTGTTTTGAAGAAAAAAGTTAATGTTTACATAGTTGGGGCAATATCTTTTTAAACTAAAATTGCTACACAAAAACTACTAAAATTACAACAAAAAGAAACATTTGGTTAAATTATTACTAATGAGTCTTAACAAGCAATAGTTTTAAAGGCAGATTATCTTAATAATACTCAGAACTAGAATAAACCAGTGATAGATTACTGAACATTAGTCCTTTATTTTACTCGTTTGTTTACGTCCTTTAATACAGCACTTTTGTTTGCATGTATATATATCATTCAACCTGAACATACACTACCTTTTACCGTATTTCCCCCAAATTCTTTCCAGAAGCTAAGAAGTACGTCTTATGAACACATCATAACTGAATAGTCACTCTTATAACTCAATAATTAAATACTAATAATACAGAAGCAAAAGCCTGTAACATCACTAAAGTAAAATATTCACAGGTTAACCATAAATAGAGAACAAAGTCTGGAGAACACAACACATACTTACAAAATATTTTTCTGTCATATATATAAGCATCAGACAAGCCTATTTTCACAGGATGATCTTCATCTTTAATTTCTGTTACTGAAATTGGCACCTAGACAAGCAAGGTACAAAATTATAGAGTAACCATTTTTCACTAAATAAAGTTTGGTATTGCGCATCAGTTCATTAAAAAGAATTTAAGGTCAAGCAGTAAGGTTGCCATATTTCAGAAGCTAGAAACAAACAAACAAAAAATTGCACATTACACAACAAATTTAAGTAAAATGATACAAACTATAAAAGTGTGCAAGGTTTGGTTTGAATTTCGCGCAAAGCTACACGAGGGCTATCTGCACTAGCTGTCCCTAATTTAGCAGTGAAAGACTAGAGGGAAGGCAGCTTAGTCATCACCACCCACCACCAACTCTTGGTCTACTCTTTTACCAACGAGTAGTGGGATTGACTTGACCATCATATTATAAAATCCCCATGGCTGAAAGGGCAAGCATGTTTGTTGTGGCGGGATTCGAACCTGCAACTCTCAGATTGTGAGTCGAGCACCCCAACAACCTGGCTATACCGGGCTGAAGTGTGCAAGATTCAAACGGAAAATTATCATTTAATCAAAATTATTGAAAAGCATACTCCATCTCATCTGACCACACTGTCCTGTACAACATTAATATTATTTTCTCACAAACACAGCCAGCGTTTTTATATATTTGACATTTAAAAACTTAGGCAAGATTTTTAGTAAAGTTTCTTTCGGGATTGTATAAGTTTAAATAATGCAAATTTGCTATTTCAAAATTTTGAAAAACACCTTGTGAAAAAAAGATTAACCAAAGAAGGGGGGGAAAGAAATCTAATAAAAGACACTTAACTGAAGGGTAATAGGTGATCACAATATTAGAATAAATAGTTCAATAAAAAAGTAAAGTATTCTTTGAATTTTTAAAATTTCAGTTTAAAAACAAATCTTGACTTAGCAATGCTTGCTACTTCTATTTGAAATTCACATTCATTGACATATATTTTGTATATTATAGAGGCTTTGAATACCTCAGATTTTGCTATGAGATATGCAAATTTATTTTGGACTTTCATAAATAACATTAAAAAAACTATTAACTTACCTTTTTGTACACAAAGACGATGTTTCCATTATCAAATAATGATACTTGGAAAGTAAAGGTGTCAACTGAGAAGAAACAAAAAAATTTTAATTTTCTGTCAAGATTATTCAAAATCACATTTATAATTCAATTCTTCTCTTAATCATGTCAAATTCAATTTTTTATAAAAACCTTTTATTTTTTTTTCCCATGCACTTATAAAGTTCAATAACAAGTTATTTGATTTCCTGTGCCAAAGCTACATAATTAATAGGAAAATAACCAATAGGCTTGTTAGATGTTCCCATAAGTATGAGCAACACATACATATGCTTATTCAAAACATCCATTTCGAACACACATGGTTCATAATTCATATTTAACCCTAAATGTACTGTGTGGATTTATCAGACCAATCATTTCTAGGTAGAATTAAAAACAAAACATGATTTCTTAAATAATACACTGCAAAATACATAAACATATATTTCCCCTAATTTTTACACAAATGTTTTGTCTGTCTATTGTTAAGCATAAAGCTACCAATGGACAATCTATACTGTGCCCACCAGAAGTATTGAAACTTGATTTTTTAGCACTATAAACTTCAGACTTACTGCTGAGCCATCATGGGGGCACACAAATATTTGAATCAATATTTTATGCTTTACACAAAACCTACCTAAGGATTTCAGCTACAATGTTAGAAAAAAAATTAAACCCAATAAAAGTCAATTATCAACTTTAATTAGAATAAATACCTCAAAATGAGAATTTTTTTTCTTAACTGATTGCAAACATTAAACTACCACCAATCGTCTCAGAATAGCACAGGAAACTCTCATAAGACAGCTAAGATCACCTGCAAACATACGAGGTTACTAAGCTAACTAGACGTTGTGTTATAATTCAGGCTTCTGGAAAAATTTATCATACATACAATTCTATAATGTAAAGTTATTTGTACCATTAGAAGTCTTTCATATTCTCAATTATTTAAGATACTTTGTTCTAGTATCTTTAAGGATAAAACAAATTTAATGTTATCTTAATCTTACACTCAAGATACTATACTCTTGATAAGTGCTCATATAGTTAACACATCTTCCTAAGCTCCTTGGCTAACAAAATGCTACACTCTTCATGAGTGCCAGAACAGACAACACATCTTTCTAAGCTCCTTGGCTAACAAAATGTTACACTCTTCATGAGTGCCAGAACAGATAACACATCTTTCTAAGCTCCTTGGCTAACAAAATGCTACACTCTTCATGAGTGCCAGTACAGATAACACATCACCTTAATCACCATGGCTGACAAAATATTACACTCTTCTTGAGTGCCCATACAGTTAACACATTACCCTAAGCTCCATGTTGACAAAATACTACTCTTGATGAGTGTTCACACAGTTAACACATCACCCTAAGGTCCATGGACGACAAAATACTACACTCTTGATGAGTGTTCATACAATTAACTTATAACCCTAAGGTCCATGGAGGACAAAATACTACACTCTTGATGAGTGTTCACACAGTTAACACATCACCCTAAGGTCCATGGACGACAAAATACTACACTCTTGATGAGTGTTCATACAGTTAACACATCACCCTAAGCTCCATAGATAACAAAATACTACACTCTTCATGAGTGTTCACACAGTTAACACATCACCCTAAGCTCCATGGATAACAAAATACTACACTCTTCATGAGTGTTGATACAGTTAACTTATAACCCTAAGGTCCATGGAGGACAAAATATTACACTCTTCATGTGTTCATACAGTTAACACATAACCCTTAGCTTCATGGACAGGATACCATGTTTACTTAGTACTTTCTTGGGATCAATAAAAGAAGCTCTAAAAGCTTTAAGAAAGTGTACCTTCCATGACAGGTAGTATTTTTGCTATTTAACTCTGATGAAAGAAAGTCCACTTTTTTGAAAGTGTACGGGTTATTGGTTTTGTTTTCTGATTCCTAACTCATTTTCTGTTAACTTGCATGTTCTTGAATATTACAGATAATACTTTCTTGGTTGAGTTACACCTATAAAAGTATCATTACAGATACTTACAAAATCCTCAAACTGATCTGAATAATAACACAGTAAGAAGATATTCACTATGACAAACTATCACAAGTATGATGATGACAAAACCTTGTTAAAATGTTGTACATTTGCTGTCATGTTAAAATTATATTAAAGTTTTTCTTCATTACCCATTCAAGCCGTCTCCAACCATTATTATATGTCACTCATGTATAATAATTACATGATCTCAATCACATGATGCATAACACTTCTTTGATCAGCAGAAGTCCAAATGGTGTTACTCAGTGTCCCCTTGATTGTGACATTGACCCATCATTTAAAATCACATATATATTGTATTTACATTTCCAGGTCTGTTAATATAGACATCCACAGCTATGTATAAACATACAAAAGTTATACCAAGACATGAACCATCACACTACAGTGTAATAACAGAAATGTTTCTAAGTTAATTTATTTATATAACAAAAACTTACTGCTGCTGCCTTCCTGTAAAGCCACCTCTTCCCACTGGACAACAAACATTGAACCTAGAATATTTCAACATCAAATAAAATTAACTGATATATAACTGTAGAAGTTTTAACAGTGTGCATGTAACTATGGGCTCAAAAATAATTAGAAAAATATTAGACATAACATTCATATTTTATAGAACAACATAGCAACACACCATATAATAAGTCTTCAAATCACATGGAAAAACCATTTATTAAAAGAGACAATGAGCGCACAAAAAAATTGACATTATAATAAACCATACCAGACTAAACAACTTTAGTAAATACACAAGGACTGTAAGATCAATGACACATCAAACAAAACCATTTCAGATAATACATTCACAATACCAACAAAAGTTACGTATAAGTAATAACACATCATGGAAAACTCCTTTGCATCTTCACTATACACACCTTACATAAAATTAAAGCACATCATACTACATATAATAACACATATTTAATATATACAAAAGAGTTACACAAGATTAATAACACATCATAAAACAACAACCTATATCTGCAACATGTCTTTATTAAACACAAAAGGAATATATATATATATATATAAGACAAAACATCATAAAACAACCTTCACTTTTGTGACACATCTTTACTACATGCACTTATCTTAAATCACTAACACACCTCTTACACATCAAATCTATAATAAATGCATGGAGCTATGATAAAGTTCATTAGCAAGCCACAGTAAGTCTTTCTTCCAAGATTCTGCTCCTATGCTACTTATTCTTCAAAGGAAAACGTCTGTCTTCACAGTGGCATGCTTTGAAAAGAATGCTGCTAACATAAAACATTCTATTTGGAAAAAACTTTGTCCCTTTGTGGTTCAGATTATCTTGACAATTAGCTTTATCCTATAATCTAATTAAACTTTTTAACTTACAAGTATCTAATCATCATAGCACAACCTTACTCAAAGCAACAAAAAAACATTCTCTACTCCATACCATTGTCAGCCAGCCTGATAGTTGAAATGTTACTTAAACTGGTGTCGAAGTTGGCCATCAGTGGTGCTATATACTGTGTTGCAGCCAACCAGCTGTGCATATATTCTCCTACATAGAGAAATCCTGGGAAACAACAGTGAAAACCAAGTTAGGGCCACACACACACACACAATTACTGGAGATTACAAACTCATCAGTCAAAATAAATGCACGTAATAGTTTTAAATTAAACTAACTAATGGATGAGAGAAAGGCTGCATTATAAGAAAATTTTCAGTTATTGACAAGAACCAATTCATTTAAAACAATACAGTACATAAAGAATAAGTATCATTGTACATCACATACATATGATATTAGGAAAACACATAGGTTCAAGAAATCAAAAATACGATATCCTGTAACCCGAGTACTTTAGAAAGTTGGACCTTTCTTCATATATAAATATTTTTAAGCAAACATAAAATTTACCTCCAGTAGCAATCGTGATATTCCTGACAAGATGACCATAAAAAGGGAAGTCAAAGGACAATGATACTGTCTGCAAAGATAAGAGGGAAATCTAGATAACTTTGATAAAAATAAATATATCAACAAAATCAATATCCTCATATATACTTCTAGATTCTAAGCAGTATAAATGCCTATGGCAAAGTAATGACTTGGTTGGCTTTAGAGTTACATATTGTCCCTCTCTCTCTCTCAAAAAATACAAAATCCAATCTAGTGTTATCTTACAATCTATGTATCTTATAATGATCAAGGGTGTTTATTAGTAACTGTAGTGTCAATAATTTGTATACCCAAGAGTTAACCTTTATTAGCAATTATATCATCAATATCTTGTATACCTTAGACAATCTATTACCAGAGTATTGTATAGTTAAGGCAGTATTAATAACTGTAGCACCAATGTCTTCCACTGCTGGGATAGCTTTTACTAGTAACTGTTTTACAATTGTCTTGTATAGCTGGGACATAGCCTTTACTAGTAACTGTATTACCAGTGTTGTGTATAACTGGGACATAGCCTTTATCACAAGCACAGTAGTACTTGCTATGTAGGGATATTATGTATTGCTCATCATAGTCTTAGATATCTTGTATAACAACCTAAGGGACTTTTATAAATACTTAACTTGGGTTTCTGAGGTTTACAAAAGCTGTTAAGACCTTCAGTTTAGCCAAAAAACATCACTAAAGTAGAGACAGACAAGTAGCATAACAGCCAAATGTTCAGTTGGTTATTCTGATATCACAAGGGCTATCTAACAAATGCTTGAAGTTGTTGTGATGATTTACACACCAAAATAGCAGTATAGCGTTTAACTAACTTCAACACATGATGCCTACCAAGACAACTCATTATGCAAGGCTAAAATTTATGCCTTCATAGCAACAGCTATTCATTATAAGATGTTCATTGGTATTGTTTGAAAAAATAGTATATAAAAGATTTAAAGAAAAAAATGATGTAGGGATGGCAATACCAAAAAACACAGAAACAAGGTAGGGATGAATACAAAACCATACAAAAATCCCTACATACGTAGCCACTGAGTCAATGTTTCAAGCTTATGGGAATTAGCCATTGTAAGACTTCATAGCATTATTCAGTTTAAATGCTTTTATTCAAACTTGAATTCATACAAATCAAAGGAGTTCAACACTTAGTTGTAGATAAAAGTTTTTCTTGAAAAGATTTGGCTACTTAGGTAGTGATTTTTGTATGTTTTTGTTTATTCATCCCTACCTTGTTTCCGTTCTTTTTGGCATTACCATCCCCGCATCATCCTTATTTGTTGACCTTTTATTATTACTTATTAATAATTGTATCACCATTGCCCTGTAGAGATGAGACATAGCTTTTATTAGTAACTGTGTCACCAATGTTTCCTGTGGAGTTGAAAAATAAACTTTAATAATAACTGTGCCACTAGTGTTTCCTGCAGAGTCGATACATAGCCTTTATTGGCAATTGTGTCACTGGTGTGTCATGTTGATGTGTATGTATACATTTTTATTGGTGATTCTACCTAACATAAAATCTATTTGATTTAAACATCAAACAACGTAGAGTAGGACATGTAGAGGGATCTCAAAGTAGTTTACAGTTTTGTAATCTACAGTTATGGAGTTCACTCCAATAATACGGAAAATGAAATTAACATGTTCTTACACTTTTTTTTATATTACTGCCTGGAAATATCTTGGAATCTCAAAAAAAAACTGTTAATATTTCTGTCTTAACATAAAAATATTTTCTTTTTCTTTAACACAATAAATTTTATTGCTCAGATTTGTCTTTAAACTTATGAACTGAATAGTTATTGTATATTATTTTGATAGTAAGAATTTTACTACAAAAAATTCACAGCTCCTAAAATAATGATTAATAATTATAAAATGACATATCACTAACAATGTACTCTTCATGTTGCATCTTTTACACTCAAGATATTGGAAATCAAAAGTTATATATCATCAGTTAAAATGCATTTAAGAAACTAAGAATAACTTGTTACCTTGTTATTTTAATACAAATATTACTAAAGTGAGTTATAATTACACGTAAGATGTAATTATACACTTTATACTTTAAAATCACGCGTTACACACAGGCTACGCTTTTAATGACAACAAAAGATAGAATACATTCAAAATATTAGGATAACGTACTGCAGCACGCCTGTGAGAATCTGACAACATCTGATGTGTAATCACTTCAGTATGATTATTTTCCAAATCTATCCAAAATGCTCTTGCTTCTTTAGGATCTGTATATATTGAAGAGTTGTAATAGGTATGATGGTCTTCCTGCAAGAAAACAAAGAGTGATTACTAACACATCGTCATGTTATATGTTGATCTGCAAACAAGAAAAAAATATATTTTACTGTTACACGAACACTTGCTATATGGTGATTCTGTAAAAAAGTAATGTCTACAGTAATATTATCACATTATATGGCAGTCTCTCAATGAGGAAAAAGCATGTTTATGGCACATTATCTTTTGTTATAAGATGATTTCCTTAGAACAGCCACATAGTTACACTTTACAAGATGGGGACACTGTAAGATGTCTATAAATTATTATATATGATATTATAATTCTCACTACTTGCTAACATTTTTTTTTATTATTATTAATATTACTTTGACTGAAGCCAGTAACTAATTAAGCCAACATTATCCAATACCTTAGAGCAAGTACTTGTAGATCTAAGCAAAGATGATATAAATGCAGAGTTTGTGGAAACATTGCTGCAACTCCCCAGTAATGTCTTTAATAGAAGACTATACAAATAAGAAAAAAAAACCACTGGTGAATGAAGAGTTTCATACCAATTTCATTCTCCAACTGTTTGAACATATATGTTGTGGAAACAACTTGGATACATGACTTGTGTCATTTTTTCAGAAAGATCCTTCTTAATTATGTTGCAAATTGTTGCCTGGGGCACATAAATGGCCTTTTCCACTGACCTTAGTGTTCATGGACTCTCATCTGTTATAAAATGCTGCACTTGGCTTATCATATTTTGTGTACTATTTGCTGCAGGTCTCTTTCTGGGTGGTCTTAGTACCTCATGTGAATCCATATTCCTTATTTCTCTAATGTCATTAAGTACAAGAGATATTCCTGTCTTAAAAACCTAAATCATGATCAGAATGCATTTTTTTCATCTAAGTGTTTGAATATTTTGCAACATAAAGGGCCATTACATACCATACCCACAACAATCAATTTTCAGTTGCATTACACTACCTACAAAATAATGTCAAAATGTAGTTCTGATACTTCTTTACACTACAACTTTATATCAATTGTGGTTATCATGTGATTTGCCAATTTATATATTCAAATTTGTTTTAATGAAATGTATTCAACCTTCTATACTCTACACCCAATTAGGATATCTCTAACATCATTTGCAAGAAATACTTACAGTGGCATTGGTGCTGTCTGGAGCCAAGGTCGTGCTGACAGTTGAAGCTTTGATTTTGTAGCTAGTCTGATCTGGATTTGTAGTGATCTCTGTGATGCCTTCATCTTTAACTTTTATATCTACCTTTGGTTTAGGAATAGGTTTCTTCTCTATTACTGTTTTCTTCAGATCAGCTTGTCTTTTCACAAGAAACAATGGCGTCTCAGATCCATCGTATGAAGAACGAAATTCATATTCAAGTTGTTCAGCATCATCTAGAGAGTTTTCTATATCCTGCCTCTCCAGTATCTGGTACAGATTTTCTAGAAAAAAAAAAGATGAAAAAAAAAGAGTTAGAGTTCATTTTATTACATGCATGTAAAAAAAGGTCAGGGTATAACATAAATAATTTTCTGTTGAGATAAATTCAAACTTCATTAGACTGATTGTTAGAAATTTACAACAGATCTGTGAAGTAACAAGTAAGGTTAGTAACTTCTGAAGTCATGTATATGACACAAGAAATGCTTTTGAGAATTATGAAAATTGTACGACGTGTCGGTTGTTAGAAGACACAATCTTGTAAAGATAACTTTGAAATACCAATGATTTGTTTAATACTCAAAATAGTAATACATTATTTCATAGTGTGTTAACATGAAAAATGTTCTTTATTTTTTCTCTTTACTAGGTATCTTTCAAGTTTTTTTTTATTTAAATAACAGAATAAGCAGTATTTACCTTGTCATTAACAAATTTTTTATATGAGGTATCTGCAATGAACTTTACTTAATATACCTTCCAAAATCTATACATAAGTGTTCTAAAGCATATGGTACAGAACTACAAAAGAAAACCCACACAAATATATTTCCACTAGAAAATATCACAGAATCAACTGATGATTTATGTCATATGCATGAAAAAACTTTTGACTTAACATTTACCAAAAGAATATTTTACCTTACTTAGTGAAATATTATAATTTACAATAACAGCTTCTAAAGTGAAGAAATTCAAAAGAAAATAATCTAGAATAAATAATTTTGTATAATTTATTATATTCTATCTATAGTAATTTTTTCTTCCTTTTTTAGGCTCTGAAAATGTAGATTAACCAGATTATGACATCAGGAGATATCATTCAATAGTGTAAATGTATGTTAATGAATATATTTAACTTACACTTATAAAACTTTTATTTATTGTACCTGAACATTAGTGGACTTGTTAAATCTACATGTACAACAACAGGAGATACTACAATGAATGTATCTATGCTAACAATCAAGCAAAACTTACATTCAACCTGAAATGTAGGTAGTAACTTAGAACCCTAACATCAAAACTGAATACTTTTATCATATAATGATGCGTACTTTGATTAAACAAGCCTTTTTTTTCTTTGGCATAAATTACTGCATTCTATCTATATGAAGTTTTCATTTTCCAAGACAGCTTAAGTAATGTAATGTCATAAGAAACTGAAAACTAATCAAGTTCCATGTTACACAAGTGGATCACTCTTTTGTGTTAAACACCGAGACATACTTCTTCACGAGCTGTATTATTCTTCAACAATCATAAGTCAAAAAGCATATTTATTATCACATTAAGACTTGGCAATTTAATAACCAACATTACTCTGCAGTTTTGTTTACGAGACTGCATGCAATACATGAGCCTTTCCTTCCTCCCAGCTAAAACAAGCAACAAGTTACATCCTGTAGTCTTGATAACAAAAAGGAAAATACCAGAAACACACTTCCTTCTTTCACTAATTCATACACTCTAGAATTATCTACATTACAATAAAAATTATGTTACTAGAAATAAACCACCACTACAGCATGAAAACATTATCTCTGTCAGTCTCCAACCACATTTCACAGTTGGGTTTCCACAAAAACCAACCCTTAAAAATATTCAACCTACACTATGTTTTGTCAGTTTCTTTGTGTAGCATATCAAGCAATCTTTGTCTTAAACTCTTTTCCTTCATTTACCTATTTCAATAAAACACTTACCCTCCCCTTCTGATAAAAATCAACTTTGTTACAATGCAAATTTCATATCAACTAGGAGGTGTACCAGATGTCATCAACAGATGAGAAACACTCCAACTTCTCAAACAAAAAGCACCTATAATAATAGGATTTAATGACAATTTCTTTTGTAAAAAGTACACATAGCACCAGACTTTCAAAAATACCTCTTCAGATATAATGAAATTTCCTAAGCAAATGTGACAAGATACCATAAATAACTTAGATCAGCATATCAGTAAATACACTAATTTCTACAACATCTCTGTTGAAGGACAGCAAGAATTCATTAAAATTAAAAATGAGAGCCTGAAACTATTCCCCTCAGAAAAACTAAAAGCCATAAAAACAACCTTCAAATAACATCAATGAATTAAAAGCTGTGACTGTTTTTGATGACAGCACATTTAAAGAGTTATACTAAAGTTGTTGAAAATGACATACAAATATCTTTGAAATCATTCATACACTCTCACAATAATCTTAACCAGAAAGAAAGAATTGCTTTTAAGAAGACCAAAGTATAACAATAAAGCCAGCATACAAAGCTAGAATTATTGTTATTCTTACCAAAGAAGGCTTCTTCATTGAAGTTGTCAGATCAATTACAACAACTTGTATGAAACCTCACTCACATGACCCTAACACTCAGATTACTTAATCTATTGTTGATAAATGTAAGCACTCCTCCAAAATAATCAAACTGCCATGAAAATAAAATAAAAATGTCCAGTGGTTAAAACCCAAGTAGGCTTGACCAGGGATATCTTACCTGTTACCTAAAATACACAAATCTGATAATCATACCTATCCGATAATTTATAACCCAACTCGACAAAATAAGCTTTATGCATCTACTCATAGTGACCACTTCATAAGACATCCACACTACTTTTTCTTCTCACATTAGATATACAACACAATTAATCATTATCAATGAATAAGTCAATAAAGATTGACCATTGTACTATGGATATTTCTTCCCTACATGTTAATATTCCACACAACAAAAACCTAGAAATTGAAAGCTGCTCTAAATCTATCCAAATGTCAAAGTTATTAACCTAGCCAGTCTTGTTTTATCTTTAAACAACTGAATTTAACTACAAGCATAACATTCAGATTAACAGTACTGTCACGTGTACTAAAACATCTCCTAACTAGCTAAATCTTACAAAAGAGAACATTAAAGCCTCACACACAGAAATAATGTATTGATGGCACACACCCCCCCTAGATAGCTAGTGTTGAAACTCTTCAAAATCTTTTTCTGACACTAATTCCTTCCACAAGACTATTAAGTATTCACAAAAATTACTAACACTTTCTGATAAATGCAAAACGGTCGTTTAAAATACTTAAACAGATTACTTGTAAAAACACTAATAATCTCATACAGTGTAAATATATAACAATCAGTATGTTTGGAATACTGTGTTCAGTCTTGGGCTCCTTACCTTATGAAAGACACTGAACTGTTGGAAAGGGTTACTAGAATGGTGCCTGGGATGGATGGGTTGTCACACAAGGAGAGGCTGATATCTCTGAAATTATTTTCTCTTGGGAGGGGGGGGGGAGACTGATTGAGGTGTTTGCTGGCTTTAAGACTTTTCTTTTAATTATTTTAGAGGATGGAACAGCCAAGATGAACCAATAGGTCCCATGTTGTCCCAAAACACTATGTTAAATGCAAACAACACTTATTGGGGCAGTTCTTTTGGATTATTTGATAAAAAATAATGCCAGGTTCATGCCACATACTGATAACGAATTAATTCAGTTCATTAATAAACTTTTCATCATAAACTTTAAAATTAATGTAAGCCTATATACTAATGGTAATAGCATAACTTACTTAACTTAGAAGTTAGATCTGTAGACAAATATGCTAATTAATGAAGTAACTTAATAACAAAATATATATAACTCTCACTTCTAATACTGTATAACTTTTCTTACACTGAACTAATTCTTGCATTTAATACTCAATAACATTCACTTATTACAGGTTCTCATGTATATCGTATCCTTGTTTCTTCATATTGCACGAAATTCTAGATTTTACAGGCCTTAACTTTTCTCCACTTTCTACATAATAGAGCACCGTCATGATTAGCTTCTCTAGCAAACAAACAGCTAAATTAAAAATGTTGAAGATTTAGCTTACAACCGTATCTTAGATGGTCGTATTTCATTTTAAACATTGTTACTGCAATTTCAAGTTAATAAGAGAAAATTACAAGATTTCTTCCAGGAATATAGGTTAGAGCAAGTTTTCTTTTAACCTTCCAATTATTGATTTGTTAATAAATTAGTTCACACATATTGAATGATTTTATGTTTTTATCTTTACAACACTGAGCATAAAGATCTGACCAGAAAACACTGGCGAAACATTGTTTTAATAATTTTTAATTATTCTAGTCTTTAGCGAAATAAAGTTCTTAACTGAACTCTAAAATCTCCCGTCTGTATATTTTAATAGGTACAAATATAAAAAATATACCAGTTTTAAGTTAAATTGTATTCTTTATTCAAAACACAATTATCAATAAAAATTAAACAAATCATAACCAGATCGGCGTTACTCAGGCTGCCATATTGTTTCGAATTCTCGCCCCGAAGTAATTTTTAAGTACTAAATCACGCTTTACTTCCGGAAACGGTGTTGAAATGTTCATTTAGCAAGCTTTGGCAAACCAAACAGTTTCTTTCCGGGATTATCTTGCTATTGCGCGCAAGCGCATTTTCTGGCTAAATTTCATGTTTATTGTGCATTTCAATTACTGGAGAGCAATTTCGTAATTTTATTTCTCTAACGTAATTTACAAAAGGAAAAATCGTTATACGTTTAGTTCAAAGTATTGATAATTAGTTTATAATAGTTTTATAAACTGTTACTTTCCATGTGCTTACAATTCTAAAATTAAGGAAAAGTCTGGCCAGTAGTGTAAACTCAAATAATTTACAGAACGTTCATAAATGTTATGCACTGTTTTCCACAGCATACAAGACCGATTCAGTGGCGCCATTTCACTGTTTTCAGCGAAATCTTAGGGGGAGGGTGGCAAAGTTGAACCCGTAATTTCTAAACTGTTGATGTAGGACGTTTCGGAATTCATAAGTCAACTGTAGTAACAACGGTAGAACCACATGGTTATGAGAAACAACAAAAATAAACAAACATGGAAATATCGACTTTGTAATTTGAATATATTTATATTAGTAATTTTCCATGGCTTGAGTGGGGCGCCTGCTACTGAACCGATTTTATATTACCGTTGAAGTAATATCAATAAAAACAATAAATTAAAATGTAATAGTTACAAACTGAACGCTAAACAAAAACCTTGAGACCAATATTATGAACATTGTTTTTTCACTGCTTCCTATTTATCATGAAACATAACCAGGTTTGAATGGGTAGTGACAGAAAGTTTATTACAAATGTAGAAAGTTTGTTTTTTCAACAAACTTATGTCATCATCAGTTCATCATTTGAATAGTCTCATTCTATGATTTAGAAGATATTCTCTTGTCTGAGAACACCTCTACTTTTCTATCAATTTTTTGTTAAAAAATGTTCTGGTTTTACTAAAACAATTAGACCATGAGTTTTTTGGGTTACTCTTAGTCAACAGTATAAACACGTGTCTTATTTTTGTATAGATTTATTTTATTAATATATACGAAGTAAATCCATGTATGTCGAGAATGACTTGTATTATATTTCCCAGGAACAGTGGTAGGTACAGTTCCCAGTCATGCATGGGTGCTCAACCACTTCAAGATTCTAAATAACGTCATCATATTACGGAGTATACATACCTGTTTTACATGGTGAATAATAGGCTTGACTGAAAAACTTCCTTAAGTTTTAGATTTGCACTTAATTCTCTGGCTTGTGCATCACTTTTTAAGTACATTGTACCTGTATTTGGTTTCGAGTCATCCAACCATACAGATTAATCTATTTGTTTGTATATATTTTTGGTTACTTTTAACTTGACTGATTGTTTTTATTTCTGAGTACTTCTATGGCAAAACATTATCTTGTGATTCACTACACAGACAACAGAAAATAAGATTACAAAAAAACATTTTAAAGTAAGAACTACTTGTACTGAGATAAAGTTTATATGGAGAGATAGTGGTTTTTTTTTGGAGAAAATATTTTTTATGGGAATTTATGAATATTTAGCTGTAACAGGTTTTTCTTTTTTTATAAGTATTTTGTGAATATTATACTTTTTAAAAAAATGAATATCACATTATGTGAGTGGAGGACAATAACTTGATTGATAAAAAGTTATTTTTGTATTTAAAATAAAAATTTTTAAGGTTCAAATTGATTTGTTTCATGACTGGTATGTTTGGATAAATATATTGTTATAAATATTTTAAGCTAATTATAGATTTTTCAACTGCTTTCTTAATGCATAGAAAATGTATTTGATTTAAGCATTTTCTGATGAGTAGTTGTGTGTCAGAGATAGTAATGAGAGCTTAACATGTTTAAAATTAGCTTCTCTGTTATTCAGGTGTAACAAAAAATCACAAGTAATGATGGTTTCTCTTGATATCTAATTGACACTTATTACAAGCTACATTAACAATTTGAAAATATTTTAATACGACTGATCTGTGTTGTACAGACCAAAGTTTACCAATCATAGTGAATGAAAGCTGTTCAAAACAACATGTTAAGATATACACGTATGATATTAGTTGACAAATGATTGATCTTACAATTAAGTATTAAGGAAATTATCTTAATTATTAAACTTCTATCCAGTGAATATGCAAATTCAAGTGACAGGAAGCTATATTTACCCATTTAAAAAGGAATATATTTTATAATTATTATTATTAAAAGTACAACCATAATTTTGTTTTTTGGACGTAAGTTACGAGTATTTTTCTCAGCATAATATACATTACATTGTAGTTGATATTGGATCTCATATTAAAAAAATACTTGTATATACTTCAAACATCTTAACTCTTTTTCATAACATGACACTAGATATGTTAGAAAAAAAGGGGGTAACTTTTTGTTGTAATTTCTGAACATATACAAGTGCTGAAAAGTGCAATGGAAAGTACACTTTAAGTTTAGACTTGCCGGTAGCAGTTGATGATGATATATGTTGATAATAAGCTTTAATCTTAAAGATTACTTTATAGAATTGACATTAAGGATAAATAGTTTTTCAATCATAAATTCACTTAAGCCATTGTTTGATCATGAAGTAGATTTTTCTACATGTGTATTAATTGGTGTGTTTGATAGTTATATTAGCCAAATACCAAGGTCTGTCCATTTTAAGAGGTTTAATTTGGTATAAATTAATATTCTAAGCACCAGTACAAGATATTTTTTCTATAAGTTTCTATTTCTGAAAACTATATTATCAGTTATTTTAATAAATGCTAAGTACTAAAGATTATTTCCATAACAAATTTCAAAAGTAACAGAAAATAAAATTAGCTACAGATAATATATATTAAAGAATAAAAATTTGACATTAAAGTGATAAAAATATATATATATATTGATAATAAAAATAAAAACAACAATGTAAAAATTAGTAAGATATAAAATGGAAATGTACATCCCTCGTGTAGAAATAAGTAAAATGAGTGCAAGCAAAATAATTTTTTATCTAATAGATAACTAATTAAAGGTTGAGCAGTTTTTGTAGTGATAACCAAATAGGTTTGTTTCATTTCTCTATCTGTTACAGCTCTAAACCCAGTTTTGATACCCAAGATAACCATTTCATTGTTCACGTGATCAGAATAGTTGAAGTGTTGGGCAAAAGGAAATTTTTCTTTGTGTGGATAAAAGATTTGCAGTTGTTGAAGCACTCTCTTAACAGAGCACATGGTACTTTCACAAGTAGTTCCTATTCTGTGAGCTGAACACAAATTATCAGGGGACTTCAGTGCTTCAACTTAAAAATTTAAAAAGCTAAAAAAAACAGAATAATTGAAAGCATCAATAAATTACAAAAAAATATTTTGGCAGTGCTCACCTGGCATTATTTGGTACCAGGTTATTGCTGGCAAAGTGTTGTTTCTAGCTTCATAGTTTGGTTGCCAAAAAATATGTTAAAAAGTTAAATACTTCATGGCAAAAAAAGCCAATTATTGTGCTTTTCTGAGGTTGAAAATAAGATTTTAAAGAAAGTTCCCAATTTCAAACACCATATATATTATATATTGTAATAAGTCATTGGTCAGACCTTTTAGAAACATATCACACATCAGAATATGAATCATGTTAGTAAAGATTTATCACTGACTAATTCTTTTAAATAAATTTTATATCTATAACAATGTCTAATAATATACTCACTTTATTCGTTTCAATAATGTTAAATAATCCATACAATAAATAATGCTTAGTACAGGATACCATGATAGTGGAGTTCCTTTAAGTCACTTCCTATGAACTAATGAGAGTACTCTTACTGAATGGTACATATTTATTATGAGGGAGATAAAAGTTCCAAGATAGTTATTATTTGGAGAAACATAAAGTTTAAAATGAAAAAAAAAAAAGTAGCATATTGTGTTTAAGCTGTATGCTTAACATGCTCTGATACCTTGTTGTTCTGATTTCATGATTCAAGAAGAGTGATGAATCTTAACTCAAGCCACATTTATACTAAAATAATGTCAAACAATTACACCAGTTTCTGTAGAAGCATATATTTTTTAACAGAAGTAATTAACTATGCAGATACATTTCACATGCAATTTTCATTAAATACTACTTAGTTACCAAGACTGACCAACATACACACACATAATTTACAGACAACAAGACCTATCTCAATTGTCCCATTAACTAAACTTAAAAAAAAACTCAAAGCCAGCCAGTATCATTCAAATATTTATCAAGTCTTCCCTTAAACTCCTTTTTTATTAACTGCATCCATGCCACATTTGAAGGCAACCAACTCCAAAGACCAAACACTGTTAGAAAAAGCTGTCTTAGCTGAAGATGACTCCTACTATGCTAAAATTTATACTTTTGTCCCTTAGTCCTACTATTCTCATTACTAAGTATGAAGAAAGAAGGTGCATCAACACTATAAACTCCCTTAATAATCTTACACACCTCAATCAGATTCCATCTAACTATTCTTTTTTTTCCAGAGAAAACAATTCCAGAAGTCTTAATCTGTTCTCTTATAACCTTTATATCCCAAGTATAATCATAATATCCCTTCTCTGAACCCTTTCCAACAATTCAATTCCTGAGGTAAGGCACCCAAAAGTGAACACAACACACCAAATGTGGTTTAATAATGACCCCTACAGTGTCATTATAACTTCTTTAGACTTGTATTCAATATTTGTGTAGATACAACCTAACATCCTTTTTGCCCTACCACTAGCAACAGCAGATTATGACATTATAACTTCTTTAGACTTGTATTCAATATTTGTGTAGATACAACCTAACATCCTTTTTGCCCTACCACTAGCAACAGCAGATAATGACATAATAACTTCTTTAGACTTGTATTCAATATTTGTGTAGATACAACCTAACATCCTTTTTGCCCTACCACTAGCAACAGCAGATTATGACATTATAACTTCTTTAGACTTGTATTCAATATTTGTGTAGATACAATCTAACACCCTTTTTGCCCTACCACTAGCAACAGCAGATTATGACATTATAACTTCTTTAG
>NW_013666577.1:151610-152903 GCF_000517525.1 Limulus polyphemus | reverse complement strand
AGTTCAACAACAGCATCTTCACAGCCAGCAACACCCAAAACCTTAATATTATCAGAAACTTTAAATAATTTATAAAAATAGTTGGAAGAGGCACACGTATGCAATCCTAAACATCCTTCAAAACCATTGGGAAAATATTAACTGGTCCAAGATCTTTATCATTTTGTAAACTTCCCAATTTTTTTCTTAAAAAGCTCAGAATTAATATGATCATTTTGTTTCCTATGGAAAAGTAAAGATTTCTGAAAGCTAAGCTTTTGAAATTTGGACTCATTCACACACTAGATTAAATTTATTTCTAAAATACCCAAGTTTTGAAATAGGTACCCTCCAATTTTTTAGCTCTTCTTGTCAGTTACAAGTTTTACTTTCACAGATACTACTGATATCCAAAAGCTGTTATGGTTCTACATGGTCAGAGTTAACACCTTCAAACATCTATATCAGTTTTATCCAACTGATTGAGAAATTGGGTGAAAGTAAAGAAAAATGTGTAACAATATACAAACCACAAGATATCCTATATCCAGTGCTAACAAGGTCTTTCACCCAAGACCAGGATTGATCAGGCCAGTTGGTATACGACAGACACAGTAGTAGTTACAATGCTATTTATATCATCAAATTGCATGAAATACTGTTAATGTGACAACTATATTATGTTATTTAATTTCTGTAATGCATATTGGTGTATAGAAGACATATTAATACTAAAAATAAACAACCTTATAACAGCAAAATGTTGTTTTTATTTAATTAGACACTCAATGTTTCACTTTACAGATTCTTCAGTAGCACTCACTAAAACAAACTGAAACGGACAGTACAAGGTTTTAAAATCTAAGAATAATTATGTACATAAGTGAATTATATGATATACATATTTAAATATTTACTCAAAAAATACACAACCTGAGTGAAATAGCTTGATGTCTTGCAAAATGGCAAGTTATACAACACCAACATTGTGAAATATACTAATATCAGAAAGCAAATAGGAAGGATCAATACATACATTTTATCAGCATAATTTATGAACAATTCTATCATGATGATGGCTGTTGAATCTTTTGAGTGCAGCATCTGGGTTTTTGTACAACAGGACATTACAATTGTATCCGATGACGAGTAACCCACTTTGAGACTAATAATGGTTGGAGACGGCTTGAATGAGTAATGAAGAAAAACTTTAATATAAGTTTAACACAACAGCAAATGTACAACGTTCGACAAGGTTTTGTCATCATCACAAAACCTTGTTGAAACGTTGTACATTTGCTGTTGTGTTAAACT
>NW_013666577.1:145024-150721 GCF_000517525.1 Limulus polyphemus | reverse complement strand
ATAACTTCTTTAGACTTGTATTCAATATTTGTGTAGATACAACCTAATATCCTTTTTGCCCTACCACTAGCAACAGCAGATAATGACATAATAACTTCTTTAGACTTGTATTCAATATTTGTGTAGATACAATGTAATATCCTTTTTGCCCTACCAGATTATTTCCTTCCATAACACTTTTAAGGTTTTTTCCCATCAAAATTATACTCATAATTCAAATTATAACAACCCATATGCATTATCTTGCATTTATTATAATTAAAAGCCATCTGCCATTTATGTGCCCACCTCACCAAACAATCCAAATCCTTCTTGTGATGATGACAAAACCTTGTCGAACGTTGTACATTTGCTGTTGTGTTAAACTTATATTAAAGTTTTTCTTCATTACCCATTCAAGCCATCTCCAACCATTATTACAATTATATATTTTTCCACATAAACATTTAGTTCCTGTAACAAGCTATCTATGTATACATCCACCTGAGTCAACTACTCCACCTTCATGGTCTTACCATTAGTCAGCTAAGCACATGCCAACACCCAGTCATTTCACCATTCACCTCATTATGGCACTAGGGTGACAAATCACAATCCTAACTTCTGACTGTACATTTTCACTATTCCAGAGAGTTCAAGGCCAAGACAAGTTTAATAATAATGATAAAAACAAATATAATATATATGAACAATATATTTAATAGCCAAAACAGAATTCCAAATTTCAAAAGATTGAGTATAAAAACAATGTTTTTACAGAATGAAACCACAAAAAAAATGAAGAGAAGACATTGTAAAATATTTAGACAAAACAAAAATGATTTCTGAAATTTTAGTGTGTATTACTAGAAAGGCATTATTTCCAAGTATGAACACTGCTGAACTGCTAATATTATAAAAACTTTTTCATGCTCATTTATCTTACTGGGCAATTTGTTGGTGCAAAATTCTAGCTTTCTCGTAACAAATTCTGAAACTATTTTGCAAACAGCTGCTTAAAATAAAGGGTGAAAGGCACGTATATACTTCCTCACTCAGTTTTCAGGTGGATACTAGTGTTTGATACGTAACTGACTTGATAAAAGTTTCAGAATCAGATTTGATCTTTTCATTAAAATTAAGCATTAAACAAAAGGTTCTTAACTCTTGACCATTTAACATTAACCTCAAACAAAATAAATAAGCTCATCAATAATGAAAATCTTAGATTTTTTTTAACATTTTCACTATTTACTATTCTCAATATTTGATTCTATTTCCCAAGACCTAAATCATTCATTCAACTTCCAAATTAAAGCAACTAAATGGCTTGTTCTTATAACCAAAGTTAAATATGATCACCTGATTATTTTTATTATTTTTGAATAGCAAACCAAAAACTGCAAAAACCAAATTAATAATAAATATATTTACATATTTAAACAATCAGTGGCACACATACCTACACATGAAATTATTTGCAATGAAAAATATAGAATGTTCTTAGTTGTAAAGAAGTGAAATTTAGTACAACTTTTCTTTCTAAACAACTTTATTTACAATCAATGTATAAATGTTTATCAAAAGGATAACAAAGGTTCAGCAAGCCAGTTAAATTAAACAAATAAATGAAGGTGAGAGTACCCATTGCAAATTACTAATCCTTTACCCTCCTAGGAAATGGATCTATAGTTACTCTATGCCAACCACCCATCTCTATAAAGAATAAAAATAATTCAATCTAAATTCTTTAGGAAAGTCTGGGGATAAAAACGTGGAGAGAGAGAGCTCTTAAATCTAAAACCACCTTCAATATAATAACTTTTTAAACATCCAAATGTGTTAATGTTAGTCTTAAGTTATTCCAAAGATAAACTGTTGTACTTAGTTGGATTAAATGTATATCTGATAAGAAGCTATATCAACAGTAATCAAAACTAAATAAAACTATCCACTTCAACGTCATACTAACCCTGATCAGAATATATTATTATATACATAGTTTGGTACTTTCATTACTAGAATACTTACTATATTAAGTCACAGTAATTATTTTAGAGACTTACACAATAAAATTATTTAATTTTTACCACCAGTTTACAGATAAACAACTCTCCCAGTGCCTAAATTATTTTTATATCCACAATAAAAAAACAAAAGAACATGTTTTAATATTTCATCACTCATATGAATCTCAAAACTTGTAAACTTAGAGAGTGAGTACACGTATAAAAGGGAATACCCTTTCTTCATGGTAGTACAAAATTCCAAGTTCACATGTGAATAATGTAAAACTTTTAAGACTGAAACATAGGTTATCTAGTGTGTATATCCCATTCTGTACCCTTGATATGCTCTAGAGAGAGACGTATGTGCTCATGACAATGAAAGATTATGAACTAAATGTGTTAAACTGTGCAGCATATGATGAAAGAACATTTGTTAAATATGAATAACTCCTAAGATGTTTAAGTATATGTTTCATAAAGTCTTAAGAATTAACACTGAACTTGTATGTATTAATTCATGCAAATAATACAACAAAGTTACATTTCATGTAATTATGACAACAATTTGCATACTTGGTGATGGTTAAAACCACAATCAATAGTGCTATAAACATAAAAAGATTCATTGTACTTTTTGCTTTACACATACATGTTAAAATATACTATACTTGCCTTCATTTATATACAAAAATAATATTGTTAAACATATACATTTAATTCAAAAATTTATATTTCCATTAAACAATATTACAGTTCCAAACACTAAAGATGCTGAATTTTCAGTTCAATGATTATCATTTACTAACGTTATTGCATTCAGTTGTTACACAAGATACATTTGTTTTATAAATTAAAAATGCTTTTTTTAGTCTCCCAAACAACAGGAATGTTGGGGAGACTTTATAATGTTTTTTTTAAATTCAAATACTAAAGCAATGTCTACATGCTGCACATTCAACACCTCTACAGCTTTCATTTGACTATGTATATTGTACAAGGGCCCTTAATGATGTAGATATGAATATTTCATGAGGAATTAATCCTCCTAAACCTGTTTTTAAACTTACTGTTTAACTTGTATTTTTTCTAATACAGGGTAGTGTGTCTAAAAATAAGGTTAATACATTTTCAAATATGTATTTTTTTTACCTAAGTACCTTTTTTTTTATCAAGATTTACAACAGAATCTATGAATAATGACCATTTTACCTTTATAATTCCTTAAAAGAAAACTGATCCACTTAAAAGGGTTAGCACAAGCCTATGAAAAGTGGTCAAACAATTAAAACTAAAAGACATTTCATCACCCCTATTCTCTAGTGTCTGAAGCTTACTTATGTAACAATTACCAATCCCAAAAAAGTCCATAAGTTACAAGGGAGCATCTAAAACTACTTTTCTTACAATGTCTCAAATGAAGAACAATTCTCTCATCCTTACACCTACCCCTTTAAAGAGGGTAACTATTGCTATGACACAATTACCCAATTTCTATTAAATATTGTTTACTACTCTTTATACATGAGCCATTTTCTTTAACTTATTTTATAATTAATTTATACTGTCCACAGGGAGGCATTTTACTCTTACATGCAAAGGTTAAAATGTGAACAGGTAAAAATTTACACTTACTTGTCCTATGTAACAGGTAACATTTAAAGATGTCATTTGCTGGTAAACATTTTAGAAAACCTGTTAGTTTTTTTAGCACTTCTTTCAGTTTTTCAAACAACCTTAACTGAGAGTTTTAATAAATACCTTATGACTCTACTAGTAGTACTGCGAAAAAGGTTAAAAAGTAACATCAATATGTTAGTTGTATTTTTTCATGTACAAAGTGTACTAAATCTTAGAGTAAAAAAATTTAAATGGGTGTTGTAGTTTTTTGTTTTTATATAATCATTACTACTATTACTAATAGTAATGTAAGGAATTAGTTAATACTCAGTTGTCATATAAATTATACAGTAATTTAAACTTTAAACATCACGAAATCTTACTATACTGTTACTCATTACTTCTACTAGTACTATTATAATTTTACTACTTAATACACGATTAAAAGAATAAAACTGGGGTTAAAACGTCAATCTGCAATTTTAATCACAGAACGTTTACGTTCATATACTTTTTGCTAAAGTTAACTTTGATTCAACAAATTAGAAAATCCTAGAAAGCTTACTTTCTGGTTCTGTTTTTGCCACAAAAATGAATAATGATTCCAGTACAACAATTTGTAAGAATACATGTTTCACTCTCCAACCATCCCTAACCGCCATATTTATTGAACACTGTATAATAATCGTAGTAAAAGAAAAAAACGGCAGCGCCTTCAAGTGGCGAAATATGAGAATTTGATGACGTAAGAATCTTAATAAGAAGTCTAAAATACTTCGTTCTTCTAAAAGTTAACAAAATATTTATATTAAAATGTTACTCGTATAAAATATTTTATTACAGTTAATGTCAATTAAGTATGTTTATATTAAAAGCAAAAGAAAGGAGATGGGCTTGGCACATTTCTTAGACCGGAAATGACATTGAGGATACAAAGTTGGGACACAGTGTGTAAACAGTCACAAGACGATGACGTGTAACATTTATACGATTTACGTTTTAGTGAATCAGTCAATTTTCACAGATTTTTTTAGCTGAATGACCCAATAGACAGCATAAGACATGCCTCAATTTTAACTTGACTACTTTAATATCTATTTTATTATTCTACAATATTAGTGTTTCGTAATCTCAAATTGAAATAATATCGTTGTATAGTTCTCCTCCGCATAACTTAATATTGTTTTTACCTTTAATATTAAAAATCAAACTACGCGCACACACCGATACCGCGTGAGAAAGCATTGGTCTTTCTTTGAAGCCCCCAGAGGCACAGCGGTATGTCTATGGACTTACAACGCTAAAAATCGGGATTCGATACCAGTGGTGGGAAAAGCGCAGATAACACATTATGTAGCATTGTGTTTAACTACAAACAAATTTTCGTTGAAATTTATTCTAAAATTTATCATTTATTTTGAACTGTGATATACTAAATATCTTGAAAAAGGTGAAAGCCGAAACTTTGATAAAGATAATATTAGCAGTGCGATATCTAAAGTTCGTCACTTTTTTTTTATTGATTTAAAATTTTTCTACTGCTTAAATGCTTGCTTGTGTGCTCTAGACTATCAATTCAAACCACTTATTTTTCAATCTCGTTCGGAGGTCCAAATATCTAAAGAATAACAACAGGAAACTATTTATAGATATTTTTTCATACTTATGCCAATAGTTCTACTCGTATAATCCCCCATTATTATTTTTTCGCGGTAAAACTTCTGCTTGGTACTATGTAAAATTACGGTGTATAAATTGTGTATTAATATGAAAAATACTATAGTAGTAAAATGTACAGGATAGGCTAATCAGCGAGTAGCATTTTAGAAACAAGAGAGTATTGTTACGTCTCCGTTTGTTAATTGATTTTCCGTAACTTCGTTCCGACGAAACTTAAGCGACATAAGTTCTTTACTTAATAAAACTGGTTTATTCATTCCGAATACAACTTTACCGATACACTCAACTTCAACAATCGCGCTAAACAAACGCTATAACAACGAACGTGCTCAATAATACTTCTGACTGCAGATCAATTACTCACTATCTACCCACACATTACCTTCCCCTCTTTTATATACCAGCCTACTCT
>NW_013666577.1:142477-144118 GCF_000517525.1 Limulus polyphemus | reverse complement strand
CGCCAAGATACGGGATAGTTCTAGAAACAAGAGGGCGTGAGAATTGTTACGTGATCTCGATGACTCAACAGTATCATGCTCGGTCCATTAAACATCTGAGGGCTCAAAATATCCACCATATCGGAGCCAAAATCCACAGTTGCGGTATCAATCGGTCACAAAAAAGCAATATAGCATTTTGCAGCTACCTAGCATGAAAAGTTTAGAAACTGTTTTCGGAAATGGCTCAGTTTAGGTGGTAAATCTCATGAGATTGCAATTTCTAATGTGTAGTTCACTGACATTCCCTCTGGGGGTACTGGCTATTCTCGATTCATTGACAAAAGTTCATTCGAAATAAACGACTAAAGACCAGACATTCACAAGTGAGATTGCTTGGTGTAGAAATGGCCGAACATAACAAATGTCTTGCATCAAGATCACCATTTCCAAAATACTTTAAAATTCGGAATGGCATAAATGGTAGCGGTGAAATTTAAGACAAAACAATACAACTGGTATAAGTGCATGTCTTTTTAATTTGATTGATTTGATATAATTCGTTAAATGTCATATTTCACTCGACAAGACGTATGTATACATACATAGCTTTTAAAGCTTAATTTAGATCTGTGCAGCCACTCCATGTGAAGTTTATTACCAATTTATCTGTAAATACCAAAGAAATAGCATAATATTTAAACAATCCCCATACTAATAATAGTGGCAATGATTGTTTTCAAACTAAGTATTTCATTATATAATTTACAATGTTCATTTTCTTATATATATCTATAAAATTGTTATAAGTAGGTCCACTAAATTGAAAATTATAGTGTTTGTAGTCAGTGTATATATTTATCATTCCACCAGATTTAACTCCTGGAAATCAAATACTTTGAGGGTTTGTAGAAATCAAACATAACAGGAAGCACTAAAATGCCAATTTTCACCTCACCACGTATTATTTGACCTCCTCGTAGCAAAAACTGGAGCGAATCTTAAGTAGATCTTTTGACACAAGCTCGGGCATATTATTAATTATCCAAAACTGTATAAAACTTAGATTCCCTATGGTTGGAACGAAGTTCATTTTCTATCCTTGACTGACGGCCTATTACGACATTAAATACACATAACGGCCAGACCGGGTAGTTAACACACACAAAAAACCCTCCCCTCTAGATGGCTTAGCGGTAAGTTTGAACGATTATAATAAATATTGTTAACACATATTTTGTAATTTTCCTTAAAAAGGGCACTCAGAGATTGTGTGATCATTTAACAGCATTGTTTAATTTATCTCTAAATTCTGGCTACATCCCAGTCTCTTGGAAGCAAACAAATATTCATGTGTTTCCAAAGGAAGGAAAGTTAGTCTAACTAGTTGTGTGGCAAAATTTGAGAAAGAATTATTAACAATAGAATCTCAAATTTTCTGGAGATCACATCAAAATTACCCGAAGTTCAAAATTGTTTCAGAAAACTTCAACAAACAACAGATTACTCGGTTAGGTTAACTGAAACCATAATATACATCTGGAAAAAAGTTAAGCACCCCCGTGTTTTTTTCAAGTGATTCAGATTCGACGTTCTTGTGACTGATTATAAATTACCATTCAATCTAAACGTGTTTATCAAATGAAATTATGCATTATTGGG
>NW_013666577.1:134623-141500 GCF_000517525.1 Limulus polyphemus | reverse complement strand
TATTTACTTGTGACTACGCTGTGTATATATACATATATATATAGTGAGATACATTTAGATATCACAATTTATACTTATTTCCTAACTCTTTAAACCAATATTATATGTAATTCATGCACATGTGTATATAGATGTGTAATTTATTTCAGTTCAGAATACCCAGAAACTCGAGCGCTTTCAAATAGTTCACTATTCTTCTTCAGGGTTAAAAGAAGAATAGTCAACTAGTCGAAAGTGATTGAATATCTGGTCCTTTTTAAACTTTAATTGTGGCCTGCAGGTTGTTTTGTTTGTTTGTGTGTGTGTTCTTATAGCAAAGCCACATCCGGCTATATGTTGTGTCCACCGAGGGGAATCGAACCCCCAATTTTAGCGCTTTAAATCCGAAGACTTTACCGCTGTCCCACCGGGGGACATTTTGTCTTTGTTATTGCTATAATTCCACGCTTTCTTTTTCCAATATTGCTCATAAATACATGTTCGACTGAAACTGAGCATTATCGTTATTTGGTCGTTGTGCGCGACCTGGGAGGGTTAGGTTTACTTCGGACTTCTTCCTCCCTCCTTAACTGTTGTTGATGAACTTCAAAATGCTATACATTTATTCAAGAAATCATTGATTGTTTGTTTTGAATTTCGCGCAAAGCTACACGAAGGCTATTTGCGCTAGCTGTCCCTAATTTAGCAGTATAAGACTAGAGGGGAGGCAGCTAGTCATCACCACCCCCCCGGTAACTCTTGGGCTACTCTTTTACCAACGAATAGTTGGATTGACCGTCACATTATAACGCCCCCACGGCTGAAAGGGCGAACATGTTCGGTGTGACGGGGATTCGAACCCGCGACCCTCAGATTGCGAGTCGAGCACCCTAACCACCCGGCCAAGAGATCATTGAACGCTTGAACATTTATTTTACTTCCCTAATTCAGGGCCATTTCCATGAATATATTACTATAGCATTTAGTGCTACTCAACTATTTCTCTCCAGTTCAATATAAATGTTTCTCTTCATTTGGTCGTATACACTCACAAAATAATTACATAGCAAAACGCCACTTTTTCACTTGAAATAATGATCAATTCGCGTATTTCACACACACACACATATATATAAATACCCTTTTAAATACACAATTGATACCTAATTCTAAGCGATATGTTAATGTCTAGCATAGGTGGTATTTTTCTTATAGTAAATATTTAGTGGGGAGAGGATTAACTGCACGTTTATCCACATTTCTATCAATTTTTCCAACGCAGATTCGAAATCAGATGTTCGCTTAGCAGCTCAACTCTCTTTCGTCTTCCACAAGTCATTTCTCAGGCCTTTCGTCAATACCAGAACTTCCGTTAGGCTGGATGATGAAACACAAAAGATTTTCCGAAACGCCTTTTATAATATCCAGTATAATACATTAAAAAAAATGTAGTTAACGTGATCATTAACTTTTTATCTTTTCTTATATTTTGTAATTTACCCCTGAAAATGTACGTGCCTTCCAAAATCATTCAGTTTTGTGTGTGACTGCAGTCCACTAAGTCGAGCTTGATAATAACTAAAATGAATAACTTATTATAAACTTATGGTTTGTTTGGAAGTTCGCGCTAAGCTATGCGAAAGGCTATTTGCGCTAGCCGTCCCTAATGTAACAGCGAAAGACTAGAGGGAAGGCAGCTAGTCATCCCCACCCACCACTAACTTTTGGGCTACTCTTTTAACAACGAACAGTGGGATTGACCGTCACGGCTGAAAGGACGAGCATATTTGGTGGGATGGGGATTCGAACCCGCAGTTGCGAGTCGAGCACCCTAACGTCGATAAATATTCAAAACGTCTTTGAAAAATGAAATATAGAATAATTTTGTCATGCATTACGGAGAAATATATTTGAATATTCCTAGAGAATTTTATGAATAAAACGAATATGTATCTATATTCAAATATACAATAACATACACAAGTGAAAGTTGTGTTTATTAATATTATTACAAATATAGTATTTTATTAACCACTTCTGTAATTCATGAAAATTTACAACTGGAAACAATACTGGAAATAACGCATAACTATACAAACATGTGATACAATAATAGTAAAATAAATCGTAAAAATATATAATGATAAAAAAATATCATAGAAAACTGATACATACAAATTATTTACACTTTCTTGGTGGTTAGAAAACTATAAAATAATCTGCATATCAAACCACGTAATTCGCGAGTGTTTGAGACCCATTTCGCGTCACATCCAATGACTGTCACACACACACACACAAACGTTACAGTGGTCGTAAAATAGCTAAGTTTATAAACACACGTCAAATACATAGAAATTTTTGCTTACCCCAAGTTTTATACACTGCGAATTCTCACTGCCTACTTTGGAAATATCGTATGATATGTTTGTTTGTAATTAAGCACAAAACTACACAATGAGCTATCTGTGATCTGCCCACCACGGGTATCGAAACTCGGTTTCTAGCGTTGCAACTCCGCAGTCATACCGCTGTGCCACTGGTATATGCACTAGGACATGATAACTAATCTTCAACACGTGACTTAGTTCGTCCTACTGTGCATTTTGCAGTTCACGGGCAAGGCAAAATAACTACTTTTTTAGTGAATCACAGTTATAGATGTGAATGTTATAAGCAAAAATGTTAAGCCTTTTTATTTCATGAAGTCATCAATCCATTTCTGATTAATCAAAAACAAACTTGTTGAGTGAGTTGGTCCGCTTCCCTTATAAATCAACATGTTCTGTTTCAAGACGACATTAACTGTAACTGAATAACCTTTTTGTAAGCAACAGGTCTTCTAAATAAGGTATCAGAAAAGGCTACAAGCAACAAAAACATATCATTATGGCAATAAAACAATGGCATGATTAGGTTTATATACATCCCCTTATCTGTGAGATTCCAAATTTTGTGCTTGTTTTACAAAATAGTAAGACACCTTACAAGTAAACCCAGATGAGAGCACTTTTGTAATTAATTATTCCCTTCAAGTCTAGAATTCATTTTTTTATTTTTGTTTGTTTGTTGATGAAATTATTTTCACAACCACCTCTCTGAATGGTGAAAACCAATGAAATTACAGAAATTTATTATTTATTTTTACTGTTTAACAAATGTTGGAAAAAATGTACGACCTAAAATTAATATATTGCAATATTTTAAAGTAATCTCATTTTATCACTGAAGTTGAGCAAAAGCAAAGGCACTTGAGAGGTAAAAACCAAACACGAATCCAATATATATATAATACTGATGCACATATTACAACATAAACAATGTTGTTACACACACACATGCATAATACTCACAAATTGTCACAAATGGAAAAATATAAAACAATGAAAAATTATGTCGTATTATAAACTGTAACTGTTCCTCCAGTTTATTATTAACATGTAATACTGATGTGCATACATTCCAGCAGTTATAGGGCACTGTTTAAATATGCATTTCTGTTTTAATAAATTGATTCATCCTGAAAAAAGTGCTATATACGAAAATGTATTGGAAAAAAAAAAAAAAAAAAAGGTTAAGCAACTTATTAAGAAAGCATAGCACTTCAAGCCACAACTTTAATTTGAAATATTTGACAAGGTCTTAGAACATAATGTTTTTAGAACAATTCTATTATCCACACTAAATTTACATACTTTATTTGTGACAGTAACGAGCTATTTAATTTATACTATAAACACGAAGGGTTTTCACCTATCCAGGATGCACTGTGAAATAATAATAGTAATCTATTAGGGAGATTACACAGTATTGAAGCATGTCTTTATATCATATATAACCCCAAATGTTTTCCAAGACCCCTTCAAAGAATACAGTTTTTAATATATTACTTAATCAATCATTTAATGCAATACTTTGAATCACAATATGGCAATTAATAATATTAAAAACAGTGTTACAGTGAAGCTGTCGTCATCTATGAAATTTTTCAAATTTTCATTTTTCTTCTTCTAAAAACACCAATAATTTTAACATAAAGTCTTGAAACATGATACAAAGAACAAAAATGGCAAATTTATTTTCTTTACTTTCAATTACAGCCAAAAATTGCTTTTGGCAAAAGAAATTATAATCTTTGTATTGAGATTATATAGTACTCACTAGGAGAACAATATCAGTAATAAACATGAAAACATTTTCCTGTTTATTATCTCCCTAGTGATGTGTAAATTTTAACGATACTTAATTTTTTTTGGCATGCTTCTGAAGAAATTGGATAAAGTTGTTTATCTTTCATGTTAGCAGTAGAGTGTACAAATAAAAATAACATAAAAAATGATATTAATGTAACCATGTACAAATCGTTTATAATATTTGTATCAATAAAAATACAAATTTGAAACATGTTGCCAATAGTTTATAGTACAAAAACTGATTTTTTAAAGAAACTATTAAACCATTCAAAATAACATGAGAAAAAAATCAGATGTTTTACCCTCAAAGTAAAATTTAATGGTATCCTCTGTCAGATTAGTTATTCAAATGAAAATATTAATCGTAACCTTTTATTTTCTTAACCAATGTGTGTAAGAAATATTCTAAAGGAACAACAGCAATTTATAAATAATAAAATAAGCTAGTTACCATGAGTTATACTTAAATTACAAGAATAGAGCATTCGATATACTACTCTCTTCAAGTTAATTTATAGAATCTTTTCCTCCAAATACTTCACATGAAACTTTATTCCAGATACTTTACAGGATCTTTTCTTCCAACTACTTTACAGGATCTTTCCTTCCAACTACTTCACAGGATCTTTTCTTCCAACTACTTCACAGGATCTTTTCTTCCAACTACTTAACAGGATACTTTATTCCAGATACTTCACAGGATACTTTCTTCCAACTACTTCACAGGATACTTTCTTCCAAACACTTTACAGGATATTTTCTTACAACTACTTCTCAGGATACTTTCAGGACTTTTTTTTCCAGTCAATGCACAGGATATTTCCTTAAATTTTTTTTTCAGTTTACATTTTTAATTATTTTACAGCTTATATAGCTGTTAAGAACTAAAAATTAACATAAAACCCCTGGGATAATATAATTCAGTTTCTTTTATATGAAAAAATTATGGGTAAAATACTATCAACTTACAACCATCATTCAAAAGCTGCAAAAAAAAAGAAAAAAAAATATATATATATACACACACACACAAATAAATAGAAACCATGAGGGAATACTAATAAACTTTAGCAAAGAAAAGGTACAGTGTAATTTGTTAATAACCTATCAGGAAAGAACAAATTTGACCTATGACTAATACCAAGGCATGAGTCACAGTTGGGTTTATAAAAAAACTTTGGAATGATAATTTTGAAATATACTTGTATTCTAAGGAGAACTTCTTGGTTGAATAAAAGGGATTTAACTTGAGGATGGTCAAAGAGTTGCTTAACATGGTTGTGTAAAGACACAAGACAGCATTATGCAAAATTAAGCTAACAAGATACATACAAGGTGACAGTATAGCTAGCAGATTCTTAAGCTAGTCCACATTAAATAACCTTTATATACAAATCATGAGTTAACATTAGAAGCTATGAGTCAGATCATCAGAATGTCACGTAGGTTACAATAAACATTAACTTCTATTAACAAATCCTATATTGACACTGTAATAACATTCAGATCAATGGATTCTAAGATTTGTCATACTTAACAAACATCTATGGATAAATATTGTATTAATTCTACAATCTATCCTTCAGATCAGTGGAATCTTGTGTTTGTCCCAATATTATACAACATTGAATTTATGGATGTTTGAAATAATCACCTAACAAACATTGTAAAATGTTTGTTCAAATTAATTTCATATGTATCAATACATCAATTTTATATAGAATAATAGGGATGATAAGATTTGTTTCTGTCATATCACTGTTTTAACAGTGACTACAAAATAACAGCTTTGAAAGTTGTGCATCAGCCATGATTGTTTGAGTCATCACCTTTCAACTCCTGAGGCTTTTGTTATTAATATGGCTGTATTTCTTTTATTTATGGCTTTAAGCCTGAAAGAGTGATCAGCTTAAGACAATGTTTATTTTTTGTGCATAGAGAAATACAAAATCTTGATTACCAGTTCATACGATTTTGTACGTTGAAGAAATACACATTCAAACGTTTGAGTCACCAGCTCTTGTGTCTTGACAAGAACTCAAAGAGTAAACTGAATTCACCAGTAAAGGCCCTTTCCCCAGACTAGAATTGTGTAAAAGTTGCCTATCTAAATAACTGACATTTTGCACAGTCTTTTGTTTTGTGGTTCCATAGATCTGTGGCTGTAGAGTTTGGTAGTGAGGATGATCGTAGGGTGGAGGGGATGGTTTTTTCATTGTCTGTGATGGAACCTGGGAACTTCCACTTGTTGATACACTTTTTGTTTGTTTTCCATTAATCTCATAATATCTAGAAAAACCCCTATCCTGTCTGAGTTCAGGTGGAAGACTAGCCAGATGTGGTGGTGCTGCTGCTGTAGTGTGGTGTCTCTGAGGGGGCTGTTGTTCTGATGACCTCAACCCTTGTTGTTGAAGATGGTAATGAATTTCACTGCTATTCTTATAATGCTCAAGTGTAGCAGGATCGAACTTAGCAGTACTTCTGCAAAAAACACAAACATCCTCAAAATCTATCAAAAAAAGCCTAGGGAATAAAAAAATATTGCATTTTGAAGATAATTTAAGAAAATAATACCACATAAAGTTCTTTAAAACTGAGGTTACCACTCATACATAGTAAATTAAATATTGTAATTCTTACTTTTTTTTCAGTGTTATACATTACTTCTTATAAATATCAGATTTCTACTTTATAAAACTAAATAT
>NW_013666577.1:124173-133648 GCF_000517525.1 Limulus polyphemus | reverse complement strand
AGGGCGAGCATGTTTGGTGGGATGGGGATTCGAACCCGCGACCCTCATATTGCGAGTTGAGCGCCCTAATTACCTGGCCATGCCGGCCCTTCCATGAAATTAAATAATCTGTTTGTGAAAGTGTGAAATAGTATATTTTCTTTAACTGAAATTGGCCTATTTATTAAAATTAAAAATGAAGTTTTTTACTATTTTTTTAGTACTCAAGAAAGCCTAATTAAAAGATATTCTTCAGAAAAGAAGCATATTGGAAGCTACAATAATAGATACTGAAGTCTCTGAACTCTCCAAGCATAGGTGGGTCAAAATGCATGTTACAATCTTTTTTACAGTGTCACATTCAGAATTTATTTAAACAACTTTATTGTAAATGCACATCAATAACTTTGGATCAAAAGATAGTTTATGATTCATAAGCTAATACAAGTTTTAATTTCTAAAGGAAGTATTTATATAAATTCTCAATCTTCACTGTATCACGTAACACTTATTTGCTCTCAATTGCTTATTTTAAACTTAATTGTTACTCCTACATTATTTGCTGAGTTACATTAGATATTCCCAAACTAATATGTAAATTTATAAGCTCTATCCTTCTTGCTTTATGAAAATATAAACTAGAAAGTCATACCCACATGCCATGTCCCTCCTACGGCATCTTGTCTTTCAAAAATGCTAATAATTCTCTATGACATTTGCTATTGAATTATTTGTAACCAACAGAAAATGAAGATTCCAATTTATTGAATGGGACAAGGCTAGTAGCTATTGGGATAATCAGTTTTGAATGTTTAGGTGTCCTATTATTTGTATGCCAGCATTGAAACTGCTTGACCAGGTATGTGAATTGTATAACACATCTATAGCTTAGTTAGAATTATATTAGTTTTAGGACATTCTATTTTATTTTAATGGCAATATTTCATATTCTAAATTGCATACTTGAATTCTTAACAAAATTCTTATATCACACTATCATTACAAAAATTAGGATCAGTGTTTGACGTGGACTTTATTGAACAAGTACATAAGCTCTAGAAAGACAAGATTTCAGACATCAGTACTAAATGTCTTGTTTTTTATTTATTACTAAAAAAGTAACTAAAATGTGAAAATCAGACACTTGTTACGTTAGATAAGAAAATGTAAATAAACAAAGTTTTCATGCAGCAGATGCTCAGCACAAGAGTGGTTGTGTAATTTGATGAACATGTGCTGGTAACTTGATCTTTTGTTTACACAAAGTTGTTGCACATGACAAATAGCTATTGCTTACTGAAGAGGGTCTAAATCCAACTGTAATGGAATAAAAGTAAATGAAAATTATTAGCTTTAGCTGTAAAAATGAACAGTGTGTAATTGTCTGTTATAATGTCCAGCCATTCTAGAAAGAAAAAAAAAGGGTACTTCATATTTGTTTGTTACATGGTTGGTCAAGTTGACTGAGACCAATACAAGAAGTTAGGGTAGAGAAACTAACAGATAAAATATAAAGTTTTACTGAAAAGACATTTAATATTCATTTAAGAAGTGTTAAGAGTTTATGCCAATGAAATTAGAAAACTAAGATGAAGAAAAGTATTTTTATTCTTAACATGAAATTGATCTTGCAATCAAACTGATTCAGTAAAAACTTTCTAAATTCACATTCACAGACAAATCTTTATAAAAATACTTTATTAAAAAGTTTGATTTTTTGTTTACAAAAGTATTGTAATGTTTACTAAAACCTTGCCGAATTACTACATTACAAGTTATAGTATGTATAGTTTCAAGATCAGTCAATGAGATACAACACAAGTACAATCAGGCTGGATTTATCAAGATTTTAACCTCGTATACACACTGAGTATATTATAAGTACTGTTAAATACACACATAACACAGAGATTAATCAATATATTTAAATTTAAAACTGCCAATCTACACACATACAACTTAACTAAGTGCCAAAACAAGAAAATCAAATATTTTTCACAGAGATACGTTTACATAAAATTATAAATTCTAGAAATAATTGATTAAGTTGCAGAAAAACATTTCAGACTTTCCATTTGCAAATAATGTAACAGAAATTATGTGGAATTTGATTGTAAATTCTATACTTAATAATATTTCAATATGAAGAATCCAAGCTAATAATTCCTTTGATAGTCTAATGGTTAGTAATATAATTTAAGAAATAATAATTACTTAACTTATAATAGTTGATAATTTGAACTGAAAAAATTTCAAACTGAATTCTACTCTAATAAATTTTTTTTTCCAAAAATGAAAACATGCTCAATATATGCATGCACTAAAGAAATTTAATAAAACTATACCGGTTGTCGAGCCAATGCTTCTCTTATTTCTTTCTCATAAAGCTCTTCCATTTCATCCTTCACGTAATGACCACGTCTCTTCTGATGCTCAGCATGAAGCTGCTGTAATCGTTCCTGTCTTTCATGATATTGTTCAGTAACAAGAGTTGATCTTGTTGAAAAAGGGCTCGTGGAAGGGAAACGAGCAGATCCATATATTGCATGGCTTTTTCTGTCTCTATCAACAAGTTCTCTGTACTGCTTCAGTGCTCTGTAGGATGTATTTGAAATATGCATGATTACTTTTTCATAAAACTACAAACAATTGTACAGTTCTTTCTATGCACACCAACATATTAGGTCATCACATGTTTGGTTTTTTTTAGTTGTCCTTTTCTCACAATAGTGAACCGATATTTATATAGGGGTCGAAGAACAGCTAGCGATAATGCTGCTACTTTATTCTTCTCAATTATTCAGGCATTGTTTAAAATACTAAAAACATATATGAAGCCCAGACTATTATTCATCACTTGTTACCAAATTATACAGGTTCTTGGGAATTACCCCCCTCATTAGTGACCTTTAACAAGGGCAAATCAAAAGAACAAGAGTGGGCTTCTTGTATTGATTAGAAGAAGAAGAAAAAAAAAGCACACAAACAAGTTTAAATTAAGAGATTTACTTTTATTTTTAGAGAGAAAATTTTGAAAATCAAAGTTGTTAGATTAATATTAGCAATTTCTAATGATAAAAATTTCGCAAGTTCTAAGACAAGATTTAATTAAAGAATAGCAAAGAGAGCTTAAGGTAGGGCCCCTGGGCAGAAACTAGATTTGGGAGACACATAGTGGGGAGGGGGAGAGAAGACAGAACAAAAATTGGTGAATTCAACAATAATTTTGAAGTTAATTTTGTTGAATGTCTAAACAGTTTTTTAATGTACGTATTCTGTTCTCACTGAAAGTAATGAAGATGTTTTTGGTTTTACTTGTTGAATTTTGCACAAAACTACACACAAAGGATGTCTGGGCTGGCCATCCCTAATTTTGAAGAGAAAGGTTAGAGGAAAGGCAGTTACTCAATAGCCCCCACCCCCAACTCTTGTCAAAGAGTGGGATTTGATAGTCACTCTTATAACTCAGCCATGGCCGCAAAGAAAGACTATTTTTTTTGGCAGTAATGGGAAAGAGACCATGGGGCACACTTAGCCCTTAAATATCTGTAGTTATGAAAAAAAATCACACAATTTAATAACACACAGGAGTTTTGTGTTTGACTGATTGTGCTCTATGTTTGTAAAATAATGGACCAGTTCATTAACTAGGTATAAATTGAAAATGCTGCAAAGAAAAAACATAAAGTAAAACTCAGTTCACTATAAACATGCTAAACCTTGTCATTGCAAAAGAAATACTAGCATATAGTTTTGTCAAACTGACCTCAACTAGATGCTAATTGAGAACAGTATGTTAAAAGCCATTATCAAATGTTAGCATCTGTTGTATGAGCAAGACTGTGAACAAATAAGTGTTGGAGTAAAATAAGGCATTAATGAAAGTTTGGTTCTTTATTTTCTTTATCATCATTCATGTCTGTATGTAACATACACATTTATATGTATGGATAACAAGTTTTAAATGACTCTAAATGTATTAATAATTTATCCTAATAAAAGAAGAAAAAATATTACATATTACATAACTTAGAATATAGATTGAGAGATATTTACAAAAAGACAAGAGCATAAACTACATACTAAAAAAATAATTAAGAAAGTTATATTTTTACATTAAAAACAGAGCTCTTGGAACATAGGTCACAAAAAAAAGTTATATTTTTTCTGCATTTTATTTTTACTTACAAATACTATAACTTTTGGGTTAACATTTTTTAATTTAGTCTGCTCTTTGTATAGAACTGATCTCATTTTAAATGCTTAAAATTTTTTTGTTTCATGTTACTATAGTTTACATAACATTTAATGCATTTATTTTGGAATAGTTTATGCCTGATTAATTTTTATTTATTTAAGAAGCATTTGAGCTTTTCTGTTGTTATACGGCAATCATATATTGAACAAAATTAACAATTATTTGTATAGTACTATAAAACCAAATTCTCCTAATACCAAATATGGTATTTCATACTGTGATAACACTGAACTTGAAGGAGAATGTGAGAACATGTTACTTACTTCTCTTGCTGCTCCTGGGCAGCTTTCCTTGTTCTTTCCCCTTCCTCTAACTCATGGTCTTGAGCCAACTTCATGCTCCCTTGTGACTTCTTGTTCTTACCAACTCTGAGAGCATAATTTAAAAAATAAATGCAATTATCTGTATAAATTTATTTGGTCTTTTCATAGTTTCTGTCACAAATATTTTAAGCTACAAAGCATTTGAAAATTAAAACTGAAATAAATGAAAAATATAAAAACAGCTTGACCCTATCCATTTCAGAGGGGTAAGGCTGTCTCACCCATTTGTTTTGAGCTCACATTTATAATGCTCAATATAACTGTACGAAATTTGGTACACACTTTCCACGTGATATGCAGTTTATGATTTAAAAAAATTATATAATTTGGTTTAATATATATATATATATAATTTTAAGTTGTGAATTTTCAAAAATGTTGTTAGGAATTACTGTTTTTAAATACATTAAAAGTACTTTATCTTTGTTTTTCATTTTTTTTTGTATGCCTAAAATCATGTAAATGTATCCAATAGTAGTTTTTTCAATAAAATTATAATTGTTGTGTGTATGTATTGTTTTACTTATGGCATACTCCTTTTTCACCAGTTTATACAAGCTTTTACATACAAAGAAAGCAACCATTGAAAATATGAAAGAAATAAAACTAGATTTTTTTAATATTATTGATCAAAAAGTTCCATTTTATATATCTAATTAGCCCTAACTTGTTTTATTTTCTTCAATAATTTGTCTTTATGTATTAAAGCAGTTATTTAACCATGAAAATTACATAGAACACTGATAAACAGTAAAAGCATTAACTGGTAGAAACACAACTGATAAACAGTAAAAGCATTAACTGGTAGAAACACAACTGATAAACACTAAAAGCATTAACTGGTAGAAACACAAATGATAAACACTAAAAGCATTAAGTGGTTGAAACACAACTGATAAACAGTAAAAGCATTAAGTGGTTGAAACACAACTGATAAACACTAAAAGCATTAACTGGTAGAAACACAAATGATAAACACTAAAAGCATTAAGTGGTTGAAACACAAATGATAAACAGTAAAAGCATTTAGTGGTTGAAACACAACTTGCACTCGTATCCTAGGCCTACACTGATATAGCCAATATTTTTCTAACTATATCTTTTGGTCAAGACAAATTTTTCTATAATAAGTATAGTTTGTTTTCAATAACTGGGAGTTCTCATACTTGTATATTGATTTATAATAAATTTATTAATACACACAAATAAAAAAAAGCTTCTTTGTCATCTAAAGTTTGCCATTGCAGAACTCCTAACTTGTGTAATCACTAACCCTAAATATTCTTACCTTGTCTTCTCACGTAACAATATTCCTGTAACTTTAAAACATATATAACACAAAAACATAGTTAAAGTAAAAAACTCCCAGGTTTATCATTTGTTCCTAAGTTTTGCAAACATCACAGTATAACATATGCTACTCACTTTTACAGAAATCATACATTACAACTTTAGTATCCTCACCCAAGAGTTATTTACTGTACAATGATATAGATCAATGCTTCTCAACCTTGTCCAATATCATTCACCCCCATAAGTTTTTCACAACAGCTCACTCATCCCAGTTCGTAAAAAGACAAAAAATTACTAAATTAAAATGCAAAACTCTTTATCATGACTTAAATACACATCAAACTGTACTAGAATGAATACAATATAAAATAAGCAAAAAATAAACGTATTTATGAAACTACAACTAGAATAAACTAATAAGTAAATAAAATAATAAATAATGACTTTTTTGCTCTTGAATTTGTTGTTCTGATCCCATTAACCCCTGGGTGAACCATTCACCAAGTTAAGAAACCCTGATGTAGATAGACAAAAAATGTTTTCTATCCAATCATGTTTAACCATTGGTTCTATCTTGTTTGGAGGCTAAGATTTATTAGTTACTGTCCATCCCTATTATTGTGGTGTCATAACAGCTTCTCAACACAGCTTTCTAGAAAACAGTCATTAATGTAAAATTAAGTCAATATGAGAAACAAAACCTTGGATAAGTCTATTTGTAAGGAACGACATGATCTGGGTAAACATAAACCTATATTTTGAGAAGGGCAAACAAATTCTAAAACGAATGTGTAAAAACTTTGTTTACAGGTGGTACTCATTGGAATTGCACAGAGATCAAAGTTCAAAAATTTTTTAAATTTTACTTTGGAAATTACACTACATAAGTTATAAAAAGTTATGAAATATCAATTCATAGATATTTTCAAGACAAAAAGAATTGATGAAACATGGTTATAATTAGTATTTGTACTTAATATAGGAAATCTGATATGCAAGTATGCTCTTGACTCTGAAGAACTGGGTCACAGGTCATAATAGGGTTAATTAAACTTAGTATATACAAGATGACACCTTTGGGTAATGTTACTATATTATTACAAGTGATTACACAAGACTTACTTAAACACAGAACCTAATCCTTTCCATAAACCTTTTTTCTTGCCACGTTTTGAGGATTTACGATGAGGACTAAGAACTTCATCAAGGATGTGGTCATTGCTGGCGGATGAACGATTCAACACAGATACCAGGGGAGTACAACCATGACTTTCAGCACTGATTAAACTTCCACTTTCACTTTCTTCGTCCTCTGTAAGTAAAGATGAAAAAGAAAATAAGAATATATATATATATATAGAAAGATATACTTAATTTCTCAAAATATTTACACATGTATATAATAAAGTATACAAAACAATTAAACATCACTGTTCACCACTACTAACAACTGCTAGTATTAGTAAGTGCATATGTTAACTCAAAATATAAACTAAACATTTTCATCAGATATTTGGTTGTGTAAGTGATTAAAAATCTGTTCTGAAAGAAATCTCTCCATTTTTCAGTGTTAATGGCACTCTTTAGTCCAGCCATTTATAATCATGCATTTTTAAATAGGTTAAAAAATAATAACTATAATACATATTGACTTATGATGAAGTTTGCCAGCAAAATGGCCAAACTTTTTTGAAAATATTTCATAGAAAAAATTCTAGCTTTATCATTAATTTAAAGTGACTTTGGTGTAAAAATGTCTTCAACAAACAAAGTTGTTGGACATTCACTACATTTTTCTTTTTGCAAGCTTTTTGAATCTTTAAGCAACGTTCTTCAGGCATTGGTCGAAACTGGTTAAGTTTGATGAAATTTTGTAGAATGGATGGCAACTGCCTGTTGTAGAGACACAAGTGTAGTTGCTGTCCATTCTACAAAGTTTCATCGTGAATATTCTGCCTAAACAATCTATCAAAGAATGGTTAAGTTTGGTTAAGGAGTTGGAATAAAAAAAGAGTGATATCAATTAGTTTGACATTTAATTAACTTACGAGTATCTGTTTCGAGTGTTCCTTCAAAAGAGTGATCAGCTGTCGAAGGAGAATGTTCATTTTTGGTTCCTCTACTGTTAGAGTTTTTATTAGATGAGGTGTAGGTTTCTTCTCTTCTCAGCTCCTGCATGACTGTCTGAAGACTTTCTAAACTGCTAGATTTTCTCATACCAAGGAATGGTCCAACCTGAAGTGGCACTTTCTTAATAATCATGTTTCTTTGTGGTGATAGGGCTGAAAGAAATAATTTAATTTCATGTTAACATAATTCACATTGGATCTAAATAGTGAGCTCACCCATTCTCAAAATGCATTTTATGAAAAAATAAAATAAAAAAGGAAACTTTATCCACCTTTCCCGCTTCCTCTATTACACTTGTTGGAGGCAGGTTACACAATACATCATTCAGTTAACCACATAATACAAATGTAATCATCTCAAGGAATATTATAAAAGTAAAAATTTTCCAAAACATCTTTTTTTTAGAGTGCATGATTCATTGTATGAAGATTAAAAGTCATCTATATTACTTTCATATTGAAATAAATAGTATAAGAAACTATTAAATATACTTGCATTTAATAATTCTATTTATCAGTGCTATCATTCAAGTGCCTAGGTTTTTCAAAGTCAAAAATCACATGAATTGTAAAATATAACAATTTTGTTAGAGTTTTTAAAGTTTACCCTCTGTATTCCAAAAGGAGATTATTAAAGAAAGTTTTACCTTTCTAGCCTCATTTCCACTGAAATTATAGCATAGATAATATCTAAAATTCAAGAATATTAATTTTTAAGAACAAGCTTTCAAATATGTTAGAAAACTAATCAGCATAAGGTTGTTGCATACATGTACAAATCTTTATTTCTGTCACACTAGCATACATGCACTCTAACATTTAAAAAAAAAGTTTTTTCTGCATATATTTTAAAAAATATTTAGCTGCTGTTCTCACCATCAGGCTGATCTCTGTACTGTGAGTACTGCGATGATGCATTGTTCTCCCATTTCTTTAGATGAAATTGATGATCCTCTGTCTGCTGTTGTTTCTCCAACTTTTCCTGCTGATTCTTCAGAACCTGTTTTTGTTTCTCTTTCTCTTCCTTGGTTCGTTTGTTTCGTTGAAAAGTGTCTGTGTTGTGGGTATCCAAATGTGTATTTCGCTTTTCAGAAACACTTTGACGACCAAAACCATCCCGGGAGAGGCTAAAAGAGTCTTCTCCATCATGAGAAATGCTATAGAAAACCAATAATATCAAAGATATTCAAGCTATTTTCATTTAATAGATGAAAAAACTTTATTAATGGTAACAGAATTTTTATATTACATTTATTTCTGTTTTGTACAGCATTTGTGCAAAGGATATTTGTACAATGTAGGGTCTACACTAAAATCAATAATAAATAATTGAAAATGTCCTTAATAAATTACAAGTTTACATTTTTGAAAACATAAAACATAATTAAATTAATAATGTTTGTTTGTTTTGAATTTTGCGCAAAGCTACACGAGGGCTATCTGCGCTAGCCGTCGCTAATTTAGCAGTGTAAGACCACCCACCACCAACTCTT